>NC_085046.1:54004469-54265469 GCF_963662255.1 Cinclus cinclus
AGCAACCTGGCAAGAAGTTGATGCGGAGACTGGCAGGAGATGTCAGCATGTGCTCGCCTGTCCGAGTGGCGCAGGCGAGCAGCACTGAGAATAGAGAAGAAGGGCTGTCATGTCACGGGATTTAAAGCAGCCAAGCCACGTGCCTGATGTACACAGAAGCCTCCCGTGCCAAAAGTGGGAAACTAGCAGGTAATGTGCTTCTAGAGGAGAAATGCTGGGACTGAGGTGGCCAAATGATTATAAAATCTGAGGCAAGAAATAGGGAATGATGGCATGGCCCACGTACCCCATGTTTTCTCCTGAGGCCGTGTACTTGCAGGGGCTAAAGGCCCGCTCTGGCAGATTTGGAAGGCAGTCAAGGCAGCCAGGCGAGAGCAGTGACATCAGCGTGACATCAGCGGCCCACAAACCGCATGGGTGGCAACCTCAGTGAGCAAAGCATTGTGACCTCACATCCCTCACTGCTTATGTTTGGGCACAGACAGAGCTGGGCTCAGACCGGCTCGCGCCTGGACTCCTGGCAAGCGTGCCTGCGAGGACTGGAAGCCCGCGAGGTCCTTGGGAGCTGCTGTGGGCAAGTCTGGGTTGTGATTCCCACGCCTTTGCCTGTTTCCTTAGCCATACGTGGTTGAGGAAGCCAAGCAGTGTGAGCGGTGCTTGCGGCGGCACAGGTGAGCGGTGCAGGAAAGGACTACGGGGTGGCCGTGGGCTGGGCGATGGTGTCTGGGGAGCTGTGAGTGTGTGGTGTCCTTCTTGAGGGGCCTGGGCGCTCCTTTGAGCCGCCCATCTCCCTGGGACAGCAAGTGACCTGTTTTGCAGCGTGTCACACCAGCAGGAGGGAGCAGCTGCTGTGCCCAGCTCTGCTGCAAGCCACAAGCATGGCCACGGAGACAGACTGGAACTGCCCCATCTGCCGTGACGGTCCCGGTGAAAAGGCTTCTGTAACACCGTGCGTCCACCAGTTCTGCCTGGGCTGCATTGTGCGCTGGGTCAAGACCAAGCCATTGTGCCCCCTGTGCAGGCAGCCTATCAAGAGCATCGTTTACTCTGTTCGGTCGGAGGAAGACTTTCTGGAGATAGCTCTCCCAAGCTCCTCAGACTCATGGGCTGCTGGTCACCAGGATGAGCAGGGGGCTGCGGAGCGCATGCCCAGCACCTATGTAGCTGGCTTCCCAGCTGAGCTCTGGGCTGGCATTTTCCAGGACTGCTCAGAAATCCTGGAGCCCCTGCTGCCCTGGCTGAACCAGGAGCTTTCGCAGCTGCTCAGGACCCACTGGTGGGAGGTGGCTCTGGCACAGAGTGTGGTCGTAGCCAATTTGTGCTACTATGGGCTGAGGCAGGAGGCCTTGGTCCAGGAGCTGCAAGGCCTGCTGCAGGAGCAGACGGTGGCATTTGTGCGCCGGCTCATTGACACTGCTGCTGACAGGTGCAGTGATGAGATCCTGCGGCGGATGAACCTCCTGAACTCCCATGCTCAGGAGGAAGAGGAGCAGGAGCAGGAGGAAGAGGAGGAGGGTCCCAAAGGCATCACTGCCTCCCTCCAGGGGACTCTCACCCCCATGGTGGCCTCCTCCCACAGCCCTATGGTCTCCAATGTGGAAGCAGACAGTGGAACATTGGAAGCCACGCTGCGTGAGGGGCCCAGCCGCTCTCCATCCATGCCCGTCCATGCAGAGCGGGAGCAGCCCCAGGACGAGCCTGGCGAGGCGGCAGCAGCAGCAGCAGCAGCAGCAGCAGCAGCAGCAGGAGAAGGCCCCTCTGCCCAAGGCTGCAGCCGCAGCCGTCGTGCTCCTGGCCGGGACACGGACAGCGTGCCCAAGGAGCGCCGGCGCCCCACAAAGAGGAAGGCCTCTAGACCTCAGGACTCTCCCCAGCCCCCAAAAAGGCCGTCCCGCCAGCGCAAGCCCAAGCCAAGGCCCCTTGATTGTAGGAAGTAGGAGTAGATGTAGGAGTAAAGAATCAATGTTAGGAGTTGGAAATTGTTTTTAGAAGTAGGAAATAAATGGTAGAGTTAGGAAATCAATTGTAGAAGTAGGAAATAAATTGTTGTTTCTCTGACACAGTCTCAGAGTGTGGCTTTCTCGGCCTTCTCGTGTTGCCTTTTCCCTCTGCCCTCAAATGCCAATGTGGGCGGCAACTGGGAGGGGAGGGGATAGGAACATTGTAGCCACAGGGGCCCAGAGGAGCCCTGGCAGGGGCCTGTGCCCAGTGCTACAGGAAGACAAGAAGCAGCCCCCAGGCCAAGCTTGGGACCCAGCCTGGGAGTCTGGAAAGCTTCCTGCTCTCAACTGCAGGGCAGGACAGGCCATCTTCATGGGGCATGAGCTGCAGGCAGCAAGCGAGCTAAAAGGGACAGAAGGAGCCCTCAGCTGGGGTCACAGTCAGTGCTGCAGAGGAAAGCAAAACTTCTCGGGATCCAGAGCCAATGTGGCCTGAGGGAAAGTTCCTTCTTGACCCCAGGGCTACTGATTGGCCGTGTTGAAAAGGGGCTCTGGAATGAAGGCAGCCAGTGGAAACACCGGTCGCCTTGGAGACCCACATGCCATCCTGCCTGATCAGCAGAGTCAGCTGCACAGGACAACCCAGGGTCTGCCCGGCCAAGTGCCAGTGGCACAATAGGTAGAGTCTGCAAGGATGCTCCAGGAAGTCCCTGATGCAAAGAGATGGAGAGATGCTTCGTTGGTGTGGCTAGCTTTTAGCTGTCAGAATAAACCAAAACTCTTGTAGGGATCTTCAGAAGATCCCGCCCTTCAAAATGACAATGGCCTGCACCGAGAGAGGGGCCAGCTTCCAGTTTGATGCCGCCCTGAGCACTGAAGGGGATGAGTGGAGGGAAAGAGCCAAGAGGAAGGATGGATTTGAACAAATCCACAGGATTCCTGCCAAGCCATTGAAGCCTAAGTGCAGATGTATCCTTGGCCAAGGAAATGAGTGACTTGAGATGGCGACAAGTCAGATGTGTACAGGCGAGAAACGCAAGGCCTCTATTTAAGGAGGGTTCCGAACAATCAAGAGAGCTTTTGTCACGTGGATCACCGAGGGTTGTGTGTCTGTCTCCAGCCAGGACCGCGGTTACCGTTCTACTCAACGACAGCAGAGATTTTCTCCCCGTTTTGGACCGTTTTTGGTTTGCCCAAAAGGGTGCTTGATGCTTCTTTTTCAGTTCTCTCTCCATCGTCAACTTGATGTTTCAATGGGATGAGGAGAGCAACAGCGGGTTGCAAGGGTCACTGAGCTAAGGACCACACCATCGTGCCCGTCAACAGCGATCCAATGGGGCTGTGGAGAAGAAAAGAAATGGGAATTGAAAAGCAACCTGGCAAGAAGTTGATGCGGAGACTGGCAGGAGATGTCAGCATGTGCTCGCCTGTCCGAGTGGCGCAGGCGAGCAGCACTGAGAATAGAGAAGAAGGGCTGTCATGTCACGGGATTTAAAGCAGCCAAGCCACGTGCCTGATGTACACAGAAGCCTCCCGTGCCAAAAGTGGGAAACTAGCAGGTAATGTGCTTCTAGAGGAGAAATGCTGGGACTGAGGTGGCCAAATGATTATAAAATCTGAGGCAAGAAATAGGGAATGATGGCATGGCCCACGTACCCCATGTTTTCTCCTGAGGCCGTGTACTTGCAGGGGCTAAAGGCCCGCTCTGGCAGATTTGGAAGGCAGTCAAGGCAGCCAGGCGAGAGCAGTGACATCAGCGTGACATCAGCGGCCCACAAACCGCATGGGTGGCAACCTCAGTGAGCAAAGCATTGTGACCTCACATCCCTCACTGCTTATGTTTGGGCACAGACAGAGCTGGGCTCAGACCGGCTCGCGCCTGGACTCCTGGCAAGCGTGCCTGCGAGGACTGGAAGCCCGCGAGGTCCTTGGGAGCTGCTGTGGGCAAGTCTGGGTTGTGATTCCCACGCCTTTGCCTGTTTCCTTAGCCATACGTGGTTGAGGAAGCCAAGCAGTGTGAGCGGTGCTTGCGGCGGCACAGGTGAGCGGTGCAGGAAAGGACTACGGGGTGGCCGTGGGCTGGGCGATGGTGTCTGGGGAGCTGTGAGTGTGTGGTGTCCTTCTTGAGGGGCCTGGGCGCTCCTTTGAGCCGCCCATCTCCCTGGGACAGCAAGTGACCTGTTTTGCAGCGTGTCACACCAGCAGGAGGGAGCAGCTGCTGTGCCCAGCTCTGCTGCAAGCCACAAGCATGGCCACGGAGACAGACTGGAACTGCCCCATCTGCCGTGACGGTCCCGGTGAAAAGGCTTCTGTAACACCGTGCGTCCACCAGTTCTGCCTGGGCTGCATTGTGCGCTGGGTCAAGACCAAGCCATTGTGCCCCCTGTGCAGGCAGCCTATCAAGAGCATCGTTTACTCTGTTCGGTCGGAGGAAGACTTTCTGGAGATAGCTCTCCCAAGCTCCTCAGACTCATGGGCTGCTGGTCACCAGGATGAGCAGGGGGCTGCGGAGCGCATGCCCAGCACCTATGTAGCTGGCTTCCCAGCTGAGCTCTGGGCTGGCATTTTCCAGGACTGCTCAGAAATCCTGGAGCCCCTGCTGCCCTGGCTGAACCAGGAGCTTTCGCAGCTGCTCAGGACCCACTGGTGGGAGGTGGCTCTGGCACAGAGTGTGGTCGTAGCCAATTTGTGCTACTATGGGCTGAGGCAGGAGGCCTTGGTCCAGGAGCTGCAAGGCCTGCTGCAGGAGCAGACGGTGGCATTTGTGCGCCGGCTCATTGACACTGCTGCTGACAGGTGCAGTGATGAGATCCTGCGGCGGATGAACCTCCTGAACTCCCATGCTCAGGAGGAAGAGGAGCAGGAGCAGGAGGAAGAGGAGGAGGGTCCCAAAGGCATCACTGCCTCCCTCCAGGGGACTCTCACCCCCATGGTGGCCTCCTCCCACAGCCCTATGGTCTCCAATGTGGAAGCAGACAGTGGAACATTGGAAGCCACGCTGCGTGAGGGGCCCAGCCGCTCTCCATCCATGCCCGTCCATGCAGAGCGGGAGCAGCCCCAGGACGAGCCTGGCGAGGCGGCAGCAGCAGCAGCAGCAGCAGCAGCAGCAGCAGCAGGAGAAGGCCCCTCTGCCCAAGGCTGCAGCCGCAGCCGTCGTGCTCCTGGCCGGGACACGGACAGCGTGCCCAAGGAGCGCCGGCGCCCCACAAAGAGGAAGGCCTCTAGACCTCAGGACTCTCCCCAGCCCCCAAAAAGGCCGTCCCGCCAGCGCAAGCCCAAGCCAAGGCCCCTTGATTGTAGGAAGTAGGAGTAGATGTAGGAGTAAAGAATCAATGTTAGGAGTTGGAAATTGTTTTTAGAAGTAGGAAATAAATGGTAGAGTTAGGAAATCAATTGTAGAAGTAGGAAATAAATTGTTGTTTCTCTGACACAGTCTCAGAGTGTGGCTTTCTCGGCCTTCTCGTGTTGCCTTTTCCCTCTGCCCTCAAATGCCAATGTGGGCGGCAACTGGGAGGGGAGGGGATAGGAACATTGTAGCCACAGGGGCCCAGAGGAGCCCTGGCAGGGGCCTGTGCCCAGTGCTACAGGAAGACAAGAAGCAGCCCCCAGGCCAAGCTTGGGACCCAGCCTGGGAGTCTGGAAAGCTTCCTGCTCTCAACTGCAGGGCAGGACAGGCCATCTTCATGGGGCATGAGCTGCAGGCAGCAAGCGAGCTAAAAGGGACAGAAGGAGCCCTCAGCTGGGGTCACAGTCAGTGCTGCAGAGGAAAGCAAAACTTCTCGGGATCCAGAGCCAATGTGGCCTGAGGGAAAGTTCCTTCTTGACCCCAGGGCTACTGATTGGCCGTGTTGAAAAGGGGCTCTGGAATGAAGGCAGCCAGTGGAAACACCGGTCGCCTTGGAGACCCACATGCCATCCTGCCTGATCAGCAGAGTCAGCTGCACAGGACAACCCAGGGTCTGCCCGGCCAAGTGCCAGTGGCACAATAGGTAGAGTCTGCAAGGATGCTCCAGGAAGTCCCTGATGCAAAGAGATGGAGAGATGCTTCGTTGGTGTGGCTAGCTTTTAGCTGTCAGAATAAACCAAAACTCTTGTAGGGATCTTCAGAAGATCCCGCCCTTCAAAATGACAATGGCCTGCACCGAGAGAGGGGCCAGCTTCCAGTTTGATGCCGCCCTGAGCACTGAAGGGGATGAGTGGAGGGAAAGAGCCAAGAGGAAGGATGGATTTGAACAAATCCACAGGATTCCTGCCAAGCCATTGAAGCCTAAGTGCAGATGTATCCTTGGCCAAGGAAATGAGTGACTTGAGATGGCGACAAGTCAGATGTGTACAGGCGAGAAACGCAAGGCCTCTATTTAAGGAGGGTTCCGAACAATCAAGAGAGCTTTTGTCACGTGGATCACCGAGGGTTGTGTGTCTGTCTCCAGCCAGGACCGCGGTTACCGTTCTACTCAACGACAGCAGAGATTTTCTCCCCGTTTTGGACCGTTTTTGGTTTGCCCAAAAGGGTGCTTGATGCTTCTTTTTCAGTTCTCTCTCCATCGTCAACTTGATGTTTCAATGGGATGAGGAGAGCAACAGCGGGTTGCAAGGGTCACTGAGCTAAGGACCACACCATCGTGCCCGTCAACAGCGATCCAATGGGGCTGTGGAGAAGAAAAGAAATGGGAATTGAAAAGCAACCTGGCAAGAAGTTGATGCGGAGACTGGCAGGAGATGTCAGCATGTGCTCGCCTGTCCGAGTGGCGCAGGCGAGCAGCACTGAGAATAGAGAAGAAGGGCTGTCATGTCACGGGATTTAAAGCAGCCAAGCCACGTGCCTGATGTACACAGAAGCCTCCCGTGCCAAAAGTGGGAAACTAGCAGGTAATGTGCTTCTAGAGGAGAAATGCTGGGACTGAGGTGGCCAAATGATTATAAAATCTGAGGCAAGAAATAGGGAATGATGGCATGGCCCACGTACCCCATGTTTTCTCCTGAGGCCGTGGACTTGCAGGGGCTAAAGGCCCGCTCTGGCAGATTTGGAAGGCAGTCAAGGCAGCCAGGCGAGAGCAGTGACATCAGCGTGACATCAGCGGCCCACAAACCGCATGGGTGGCAACCTCAGTGAGCAAAGCATTGTGACCTCACATCCCTCACTGCTTATGTTTGGGCACAGACAGAGCTGGGCTCAGACCGGCTCGCGCCTGGACTCCTGGCAAGCGTGCCTGCGAGGACTGGAAGCCCGCGAGGTCCTTGGGAGCTGCTGTGGGCAAGTCTGGGTTGTGATTCCCACGCCTTTGCCTGTTTCCTTAGCCATACGTGGTTGAGGAAGCCAAGCAGTGTGAGCGGTGCTTGCGGCGGCACAGGTGAGCGGTGCAGGAAAGGACTACGGGGTGGCCGTGGGCTGGGCGATGGTGTCTGGGGAGCTGTGAGTGTGTGGTGTCCTTCTTGAGGGGCCTGGGCGCTCCTTTGAGCCGCCCATCTCCCTGGGACAGCAAGTGACCTGTTTTGCAGCGTGTCACACCAGCAGGAGGGAGCAGCTGCTGTGCCCAGCTCTGCTGCAAGCCACAAGCATGGCCACGGAGACAGACTGGAACTGCCCCATCTGCCGTGACGGTCCCGGTGAAAAGGCTTCTGTAACACCGTGCGTCCACCAGTTCTGCCTGGGCTGCATTGTGCGCTGGGTCAAGACCAAGCCATTGTGCCCCCTGTGCAGGCAGCCTATCAAGAGCATCGTTTACTCTGTTCGGTCGGAGGAAGACTTTCTGGAGATAGCTCTCCCAAGCTCCTCAGACTCATGGGCTGCTGGTCACCAGGATGAGCAGGGGGCTGCGGAGCGCATGCCCAGCACCTATGTAGCTGGCTTCCCAGCTGAGCTCTGGGCTGGCATTTTCCAGGACTGCTCAGAAATCCTGGAGCCCCTGCTGCCCTGGCTGAACCAGGAGCTTTCGCAGCTGCTCAGGACCCACTGGTGGGAGGTGTCTCTGGCACAGAGTGTGGTCGTAGCCAATTTGTGCTACTATGGGCTGAGGCAGGAGGCCTTGGTCCAGGAGCTGCAAGGCCTGCTGCAGGAGCAGACGGTGGCATTTGTGCGCCGGCTCATTGACACTGCTGCTGACAGGTGCAGTGATGAGATCCTGCGGCGGATGAACCTCCTGAACTCCCATGCTCAGGAGGAAGAGGAGCAGGAGCAGGAGCAGGAGGAAGAGGAGGAGGGTCCCAAAGGCATCACTGCCTCCCTCCAGGGGACTCTCACCCCCATGGTGGCCTCCTCCCACAGCCCTATGGTCTCCAATGTGGAAGCAGACACTGGAACATTGGAAGCCACGCTGCGTGAGGGGCCCAGCCTCTCTCCATCCATGCCCGTCCATGCAGAGCGGGAGCAGCCCCAGGACGAGCCTGGCGAGGCGGCAGCAGCAGCAGCAGCAGCAGCAGCAGCAGCAGCAGGAGAAGGCCCCTCTGCCCAAGGCTGCAGCCGCAGCCGTCGTGCTCCTGGCCGGGACACGGACAGCGTGCCCAAGGAGCGCCGGCGCCCCACAAAGAGGAAGGCCTCTAGACCTCAGGACTCTCCCCAGCCCCCAAAAAGGCCGTCCCGCCAGCGCAAGCCCAAGCCAAGGCCCCTTGATTGTAGGAAGTAGGAGTAGATGTAGGAGTAAAGAATCAATGTTAGGAGTTGGAAATTGTTTTTAGAAGTAGGAAATAAATGGTAGAGTTAGGAAATCAATTGTAGAAGTAGGAAATAAATTGTTGTTTCTCTGACACAGTCTCAGAGTGTGGCTTTCTCGGCCTTCTCCTGTTGCCTTTTCCCTCTGCCCTCAAATGCCAATGTGGGCGGCAACTGGGAGGGGAGGGGATAGGAACATTGTAGCCACAGGGGCCCAGAGGAGCCCTGGCAGGGGCCTGTGCCCAGTGCTACAGGAAGACAAGAAGCAGCCCCCAGGCAGGCCAAGCTTGGGACCCAGCCTGGGAGTCTGGAAAGCTTCCTGCTCTCAACTGCAGGGCAGGACAGGCCATCTTCATGGGGCATGAGCTGCAGGCAGCAAGCGAGCTAAAAGGGACAGAAGGAGCCCTCAGCTGGGGTCACAGTCAGTGCTGCAGAGGAAAGCAAAACTTCTCGGGATCCAGAGCCAATGTGGCCTGAGGGAAAGTTCCTTCTTGACCCCAGGGCTACTGATTGGCCGTGTTGAAAAGGGGCTCTGGAATGAAGGCAGCCAGTGGAAACACCGGTCGCCTTGGAGAGCCACATGCCATCCTGCCTGTTCAGCAGAGTCAGCTGCACAGGACAACCCAGGGTCTGCCAGGCCAAGTGCCAGTGGCACAATAGGTAGAGTCTGCAAGGATGCTCCAGGAAGTCCCTGATGCAAAGAGATGGAGAGATGCTTCGTTGGTGTGGCTAGCTTTTAGCTGTCAGAATAAACCAAAACTCTTGTAGGGATCTTCAGAAGATCCCGCCCTTCAAAATGACAATGGCCTGCACCGAGAGAGGGGCCAGCTTCCAGTTTGATGCCGCCCTGAGCACTGAAGGGGATGAGTGGAGGGAAAGAGCCAAGAGGAAGGATGGATTTGAACAAATCCACAGGATTCCTGCCAAGCCATTGAAGCCTAAGTGCAGATGTATCCTTGGCCAAGGAAATGAGTGACTTGAGATGGCAACAAGTCAGATGTGTACAGGCGAGAAACGCAAGCCCTCTATTTAAGGAGGGTTCCGAACAATCAAGAGAGCTTTTGTCACGTGGATCACCGAGGGTTGTGTGTCTGTCTCCAGCCAGGACCGCGGTTACCGTTCTACTCAACGACAGCAGAGATTTTCTCCCCGTTTTGGACCGTTTTTGGTTTGCCCAAAAGGGTGCTTGATGCTTCTTTTTCAGTTCTCTCTCCATCGTCAACTTGATGTTTCAATGGGATGAGGAGAGCAACAGCGGGTTGCAAGGGTCACTGAGCTAAGGACCACACCATCGTGCCCGTCAACAGCGATCCAATGGGGCTGTGGAGAAGAAAAGAAATGGGAATTGAAAAGCAACCTGGCAAGAAGTTGATGCGGAGACTGGCAGGAGATGTCAGCATGTGCTCGCCTGTCCGAGTGGCGCAGGCGAGCAGCACTGAGAATAGAGAAGAAGGGCTGTCATGTCACGGGATTTAAAGCAGCCAAGCCACGTGCCTGATGTACACAGAAGCCTCCCGTGGCAAAAGTGGGAAACTAGCAGGTAATGTGCTTCTAGAGGAGAAATGCTGGGACTGAGGTGGCCAAATGATTATAAAATCTGAGGCAAGAAAGAGGGAATGATGGCATGGCCCACGTACCCCATATTTTCTCCTGAGGCCGTGGACTTGCAGGGGCTAAAGGCCCGCTCTGGCAGATTTGGAAGGCAGTCAAGGCAGCCAGGCGAGAGCAGTGACATCAGCGTGACATCAGCGGCCCACAAACCGCATGGGTGGCAACCTCAGTGAGCAAAGCATTGTGACCTCACATCCCTCACTGCTTATGTTTGGGCACAGACAGAGCTGGGCTCAGACCGGCTCGCGCCTGGACTCCTGGCAAGCGTGCCTGCGAGGACTGGAAGCCCGCGAGGTCCTTGGGAGCTGCTGTGGGCAAGTCTGGGTTGTGATTCCCACGCCTTTGCCTGTTTCCTTAGCCATACGTGGTTGAGGAAGCCAAGCAGTGTGAGCGGTGCTTGCGGCGGCACAGGTGAGCGGTGCAGGAAAGGACTACGGGGTGGCCGTGGGCTGGGCGATGGTGTCTGGGGAGCTGTGAGTGTGTGGTGTCCTTCTTGAGGGGCCTGGGCGCTCCTTTGAGCCGCCCATCTCCCTGGGACAGCAAGTGACCTGTTTTGCAGCGTGTCACACCAGCAGGAGGGAGCAGCTGCTGTGCCCAGCTCTGCTGCAAGCCACAAGCATGGCCACGGAGACAGACTGGAACTGCCCCATCTGCCGTGACGGTCCCGGTGAAAAGGCTTCTGTAACACCGTGCGTCCACCAGTTCTGCCTGGGCTGCATTGTGCGCTGGGTCAAGACCAAGCCATTGTGCCCCCTGTGCAGGCAGCCTATCAAGAGCATCGTTTACTCTGTTCGGTCGGAGGAAGACTTTCTGGAGATAGCTCTCCCAAGCTCCTCAGACTCATGGGCTGCTGGTCACCAGGATGAGCAGGGGGCTGCGGAGCGCATGCCCAGCACCTATGTAGCTGGCTTCCCAGCTGAGCTCTGGGCTGGCATTTTCCAGGACTGCTCAGAAATCCTGGAGCCCCTGCTGCCCTGGCTGAACCAGGAGCTTTCGCAGCTGCTCAGGACCCACTGGTGGGAGGTGGCTCTGGCACAGAGTGTGGTCGTAGCCAATTTGTGCTACTATGGGCTGAGGCAGGAGGCCTTGGTCCAGGAGCTGCAAGGCCTGCTGCAGGAGCAGACGGTGGCATTTGTGCGCCGGCTCATTGACACTGCTGCTGACAGGTGCAGTGATGAGATCCTGCGGCGGATGAACCTCCTGAACTCCCATGCTCAGGAGGAAGAGGAGCAGGAGCAGGAGGAAGAGGAGGAGGGTCCCAAAGGCATCACTGCCTCCCTCCAGGGGACTCTCACCCCCATGGTGGCCTCCTCCCACAGCCCTATGGTCTCCAATGTGGAAGCAGACACTGGAACATTGGAAGCCACGCTGCGTGAGGGGCCCAGCCGCTCTCCATCCATGCCTGTCCATGCAGAGCGGGAGCAGCCCCAGGACGAGCCTGGCGAGGCAGCAGCAGCAGCAGCAGCAGCAGCAGCCGCAGCAGCAGCAGCAGCAGCAGGAGAAGGCCCCTCTGCCCAAGGCTGCAGCCGCAGCCGTCGTGCTCCTGGCCGGGACACGGACAGCGTGCCCAAGGAGCGCCGGCGCCCCACAAAGAGGAAGGCCTCTAGACCTCAGGACTCTCCCCAGCCCCCAAAAAGGCCGTCCCGCCAGCGCAAGCCCAAGCCAAGGCCCCTTGATTGTAGGAAGTAGGAGTAGATGTAGGAGTAAAGAATCAATGTTAGGAGTTGGAAATTGTTTTTAGAAGTAGGAAATAAATGGTAGAGTTAGGAAATCAATTGTAGAAGTAGGAAATAAATTGTTGTTTCTCTGACACAGTCTCAGAGTATGGCTTTCTCGGCCTTCTCCTGTTGCCTTTTCCCTCTGCCCTCAAATGCCAATGTGGGCGGCAACTGGGAGGGGAGGGGATAGGAACATTGTAGCCACAGGGGCCCAGAGGAGCCCTGGCAGGGGCCTGTGCCCAGTGCTACAGGAAGACAAGAAGCAGCCCCTAGGCAGGCCAAGCTTGGGACCCAGCCTGGGAGTCTGGAAAGCTTCCTGCTCTCAACTGCAGGGCAGGACAGGCCATCTTCATGGGGCATGAGCTGCAGGCAGCAAGTGAGCTAAAAGGGACAGAAGGAGCCCTCAGCTGGGGTCACAGTCAGTGCTGCAGAGGAAAGCAAAACTTCTCGGGATCCAGAGCCAATGTGGCCTGAGGGAAAGTTCCTTCTTGACCCCAGGGCTACTGATTGGCCGTGTTGAAAAGGGGCTCTGGAATGAAGGCAGCCAGTGGAAACACCGGTCGCCTTGGAGAACCACATGCCATCCTGCCTGTTCAGCAGAGTCAGCTGCACAGGACAACCCAGGGTCTGCCCGGCCAAGTGCCAGTGGCACAATAGGTAGAGTCTGCAAGGATGCTCCAGGAAGTCCCTGATGCAAAGAGATGGAGAGATGCTTCGTTGGTGTGGCTAGCTTTTAGCTGTCAGAATAAACCAAAACTCTTGTAGGGATCTTCAGAAGATCCCGCCCTTCAAAATGACAATGGCCTGCACCGAGAGAGGGGCCAGCTTCCAGTTTGATGCCGCCCTGAGCACTGAAGGGGATGAGTGGAGGGAAAGAGCCAAGAGGAAGGATGGATTTGAACAAATCCACAGGATTCCTGCCAAGCCATTGAAGCCTAAGTGCAGATGTATCCTTGGCCAAGGAAATGAGTGACTTGAGATGGCAACAAGTCAGATGTGTACAGGCGAGAAACGCAAGGCCTCTATTTAAGGAGGGTTCCGAACAATCAAGAGAGCTTTTGTCACGTGGATCACCGAGGGTTGTGTGTCTGTCTCCAGCCAGGACCGCGGTTACCGTTCTACTCAACGACAGCAGAGATTTTCTCCCCGTTTTGGACCGTTTTTGGTTTGCCCAAAAGGGTGCTTGATGCTTCTTTTTCAGTTCTCTCTCCATCGTCAACTTGATGTTTCAATGGGATGAGGAGAGCAACAGCGGGTTGCAAGGGTCACTGAGCTAAGGACCACACCATCGTGCCCGTCAACAGCGATCCAATGGGGCTGTGGAGAAGAAAAGAAATGGGAATTGAAAAGCAACCTGGCAAGAAGTTGATGCGGAGACTGGCAGGAGATGTCAGCATGTGCTCGCCTGTCCGAGTGGCGCAGGCGAGCAGCACTGAGAATAGAGAAGAAGGGCTGTCATGTCACGGGATTTAAAGCAGCCAAGCCACGTGCCGGATGTACACAGAAGCCTCCCGTGCCAAAAGTGGGAAACTAGCAGGTAATGTGCTTCTAGAGGAGAAATGCTGGGACTGAGGTGGCCAAATGATTATAAAATCTGAGGCAAGAAAGAGGGAATGATGGCATGGCCCACGTACCCCATATTTTCTCCTGAGGCCGTGGACTTGCAGGGGCTAAAGGCCCGCTCTGGCAGATTTGGAAGGCAGTCAAGGCAGCCAGGCGAGAGCAGTGACATCAGCGTGACATCAGCGGCCCACAAACCGCATGGGTGGCAACCTCAGTGAGCAAAGCATTGTGACCTCACATCCCTCACTGCTTATGTTTGGGCACAGACAGAGCTGGGCTCAGACCGGCTCGCGCCTGGACTCCTGGCAAGCGTGCCTGCGAGGACTGGAAGCCCGCGAGGTCCTTGGGAGCTGCTGTGGGCAAGTCTGGGTTGTGATTCCCACGCCTTTGCCTGTTTCCTTAGCCATACGTGGTTGAGGAAGCCAAGCAGTGTGAGCGGTGCTTGCGGCGGCACAGGTGAGCGGTGCAGGAAAGGACTACGGGGTGGCCGTGGGCTGGGCGATGGTGTCTGGGGAGCTGTGAGTGTGTGGTGTCCTTCTTGAGGGGCCTGGGCGCTCCTTTGAGCCGCCCATCTCCCTGGGACAGCAAGTGACCTGTTTTGCAGCGTGTCACACCAGCAGGAGGGAGCAGCTGCTGTGCCCAGCTCTGCTGCAAGCCACAAGCATGGCCACGGAGACAGACTGGAACTGCCCCATCTGCCGTGACGGTCCCGGTGAAAAGGCTTCTGTAACACCGTGCGTCCACCAGTTCTGCCTGGGCTGCATTGTGCGCTGGGTCAAGACCAAGCCATTGTGCCCCCTGTGCAGGCAGCCTATCAAGAGCATCGTTTACTCTGTTCGGTCGGAGGAAGACTTTCTGGAGATAGCTCTCCCAAGCTCCTCAGACTCATGGGCTGCTGGTCACCAGGATGAGCAGGGGGCTGCGGAGCGCATGCCCAGCACCTATGTAGCTGGCTTCCCAGCTGAGCTCTGGGCTGGCATTTTCCAGGACTGCTCAGAAATCCTGGAGCCCCTGCTGCCCTGGCTGAACCAGGAGCTTTCGCAGCTGCTCAGGACCCACTGGTGGGAGGTGGCTCTGGCACAGAGTGTGGTCGTAGCCAATTTGTGCTACTATGGGCTGAGGCAGGAGGCCTTGGTCCAGGAGCTGCAAGGCCTGCTGCAGGAGCAGACGGTGGCATTTGTGCGCCGGCTCATTGACACTGCTGCTGACAGGTGCAGTGATGAGATCCTGCGGCAGATGAACCTCCTGAACTCCCATGCTCAGGAGGAAGAGGAGCAGGAGCAGGAGGAAGAGGAGGAGGGTCCCAAAGGCATCACTGCCTCCCTCCAGGGGACTCTCACCCCCATGGTGGCCTCCTCCCACAGCCCTATGGTCTCCAATGTGGAAGCAGACACTGGAACATTGGAAGCCACGCTGCGTGAGGGGCCCAGCCGCTCTCCATCCATGCCCGTCCATGCAGAGCGGGAGCAGCCCCAGGACGAGCCTGGCGAGGCGGCAGCAGCAGCAGCAGCAGCAGCAGCAGGAGAAGGCCCCTCTGCCCAAGGCTGCAGCCGCAGCCGTCGTGCTCCTGGCCGGGACACGGACAGCGTGCCCAAGGAGCGCCGGCGCCCCACAAAGAGGAAGGCCTCTAGACCTCAGGACTCTCCCCAGCCCCCAAAAAGGCCGTCCCGCCAGCGCAAGCCCAAGCCAAGGCCCCTTGATTGTAGGAAGTAGGAGTAGATGTAGGAGTAAAGAATCAATGTTAGGAGTTGGAAATTGTTTTTAGAAGTAGGAAATAAATGGTAGAGTTAGGAAATCAATTGTAGAAGTAGGAAATAAATTGTTGTTTCTCTGACACAGTCTCAGAGTGTGGCTTTCTCGGCCTTCTCGTGTTGCCTTTTCCCTCTGCCCTCAAATGCCAATGTGGGCGGCAACTGGGAGGGGAGGGGATAGGAACATTGTAGCCACAGGGGCCCAGAGGAGCCCTGGCAGGGGCCTGTGCCCAGTGCTACAGGAAGACAAGAAGCAGCCCCCAGGCCAAGCTTGGGACCCAGCCTGGGAGTCTGGAAAGCTTCCTGCTCTCAACTGCAGGGCAGGACAGGCCATCTTCATGGGGCATGAGCTGCAGGCAGCAAGCGAGCTAAAAGGGACAGAAGGAGCCCTCAGCTGGGGTCACAGTCAGTGCTGCAGAGGAAAGCAAAACTTCTCGGGATCCAGAGCCAATGTGGCCTGAGGGAAAGTTCCTTCTTGACCCCAGGGCTACTGATTGGCCGTGTTGAAAAGGGGCTCTGGAATGAAGGCAGCCAGTGGAAACACTGGTCGCCTTGGAGAACCACATGCCATCCTGCCTGTTCAGCAGAGTCAGCTGCACAGGACAACCCAGGGTCTGCCCGGCCAAGTGCCAGTGGCACAATAGGTAGAGTCTGCAAGGATGCTCCAGGAAGTCCCTGATGCAAAGAGATGGAGAGATGCTTCGTTGGTGTGGCTAGCTTTTAGCTGTCAGAATAAACCAAAACTCTTGTAGGGATCTTCAGAAGATCCCGCCCTTCAAAATGACAATGGCCTGCACCGAGAGAGGGGCCAGCTTCCAGTTTGATGCCGCCCTGAGCACTGAAGGGGATGAGTGGAGGGAAAGAGCCAAGAGGAAGGATGGATTTGAACAAATCCACAGGATTCCTGCCAAGCCATTGAAGCCTAAGTGCAGATGTATCCTTGGCCAAGGAAATGAGTGACTTGAGATGGCAACAAGTCAGATGTGTACAGGCGAGAAACGCAAGGCCTCTATTTAAGGAGGGTTCCGAACAATCAAGAGAGCTTTTGTCACGTGGATCACCGAGGGTTGTGTGTCTGTCTCCAGCTAGGACCGCGGTTACCGTTCTACTCAACGACAGCAGAGATTTTCTCCCCGTTTTGGACCGTTTTTGGTTTGCCCAAAAGGGTGCTTGATGCTTCTTTTTCAGTTCTCTCTCCATCGTCAACTTGATGTTTCAATGGGATGAGGAGAGCAACAGCGGGTTGCAAGGGTCACTGAGCTAAGGACCACACCATCGTGCCCGTCAACAGTGATCCAATGGGGCTGTGGAGAAGAAAAGAAATGGGAATTGAAAAGCAACCTGGCAAGAAGTTGATGCGGAGACTGGCAGGAGATGTCAGCATGTGCTCGCCTGTCCGAGTGGCGCAGGCGAGCAGCACTGAGAATAGAGAAGAAGGGCTGTCATGTCACGGGATTTAAAGCAGCCAAGCCACGTGCCTGATGTACACAGAAGCCTCCCGTGCCAAAAGTGGGAAACTAGCAGGTAATGTGCTTCTAGAGGAGAAATGCTGGGACTGAGGTGGCCAAATGATTATAAAATCTGAGGCAAGAAAGAGGGAATGATGGCATGGCCCACGTACCCCATGTTTTCTCCTGAGGCCATGGACTTGCAGGGGCTAAAGGCCCGCTCTGGCAGATTTGGAAGGCAGTCAAGGCAGCCAGGTGAGAGCAGTGACATCAGCGTGACATCAGCGGCCCACAAACCGCATGGGTGGCAACCTCAGTGAGCAAAGCATTGTGACCTCACATCCCTCACTGCTTATGTTTGGGCACAGACAGAGCTGGGCTCAGACCGGCTCGCGCCTGGACTCCTGGCAAGCGTGCCTGCGAGGACTGGAAGCCCGCGAGGTCCTTGGGAGCTGCTGTGGGCAAGTCTGGGTTGTGATTCCCATGCCTTTGCCTGTTTCCTTAACCATACGTGGTTGAGGAAGCCAAGCAGTGTGAGCGGTGCTTGCGGCGGCACAGGTGAGCGGTGCAGGAAAGGACTACGGGGTGGCCGTGGGCTGGGCGATGGTGTCTGGGGAGCTGTGAGTGTGTGGTGTCCTTCTTGAGGGGCCTGGGCGCTCCTTTGAGCCGCCCATCTCCCTGGGACAGCAAGTGACCTGTTTTGCAGCGTGTCACACCAGCAGGAGGGAGCAGCTGCTGTGCCCAGCTCTGCTGCAAGCCACAAGCATGGCCACGGAGACAGACTGGAACTGCCCCATCTGCCGTGACGGTCCCGGTGAAAAGGCTTCTGTAACACCGTGCGTCCACCAGTTCTGCCTGGGCTGCATTGTGCGCTGGGTCAAGACCAAGCCATTGTGCCCCCTGTGCAGGCAGCCTATCAAGAGCATCGTTTACTCTGTTCGGTCGGAGGAAGACTTTCTGGAGATAGCTCTCCCAAGCTCCTCAGACTCATGGGCTGCTGGTCACCAGGATGAGCAGGGGGCTGCGGAGCGCATGCCCAGCACCTATGTAGCTGGCTTCCCAGCTGAGCTCTGGGCTGGCATTTTCCAGGACTGCTCAGAAATCCTGGAGCCCCTGCTGCCCTGGCTGAACCAGGAGCTTTCGCAGCTGCTCAGGACCCACTGGTGGGAGGTGGCTCTGGCACAGAGTGTGGTCGTAGCCAATTTGTGCTACTATGGGCTGAGGCAGGAGGCCTTGGTCCAGGAGCTGCAAGGCCTGCTGCAGGAGCAGACGGTGGCATTTGTGCGCCGGCTCATTGACACTGCTGCTGACAGGTGCAGTGATGAGATCCTGCGGCGGATGAACCTCCTGAACTCCCATGCTCAGGAGGAAGAGGAGCAGGAGCAGGAGCAGGAGGAAGAGGAGGAGGGTCCCAAAGGCATCACTGCCTCCCTCCAGGGGACTCTCACCCCCATGGTGGCCTCCTCCCACAGCCCTATGGTCTCCAATGTGGAAGCAGACACTGGAACATTGGAAGCCACGCTGCGTGAGGGGCCCAGCCGCTCTCCATCCATGCCCGTCCATGCAGAGCGGGAGCAGCCCCAGGACGAGCCTGGCGAGGCAGCAGCAGCAGCAGCAGCAGCAGCAGCCGCAGCAGCAGCAGCAGCAGCAGGAGAAGGCCCCTCTGCCCAAGGCTGCAGCCGCAGCCGTCGTGCTCCTGGCCGGGACACGGACAGCGTGCCCAAGGAGCGCCGGCGCCCCACAAAGAGGAAGGCCTCTAGACCTCAGGACTCTCCCCAGCCCCCAAAAAGGCCGTCCCGCCAGCGCAAGCCCAAGCCAAGGCCCCTTGATTGTAGGAAGTAGGAGTAGATGTAGGAGTAAAGAATCAATGTTAGGAGTTGGAAATTGTTTTTAGAAGTAGGAAATAAATGGTAGAGTTAGGAAATCAATTGTAGAAGTAGGAAATAAATTGTTGTTTCTGTGACACAGTCTCAGAGTGTGGCTTTCTCGGCCTTCTCGTGTTGCCTTTTCCCTCTGCCCTCAAATGCCAATGTGGGCGGCAACTGGGAGGGGAGGGGATAGGAACATTGTAGCCACAGGGGCCCAGAGGAGCCCTGGCAGGGGCCTGTGCCCAGTGCTACAGGAAGACAAGAAGCAGCCCCCAGGCAGGCCAAGCTTGGGACCCAGCCTGGGAGTCTGGAAAGCTTCCTGCTCTCAACTGCAGGGCAGGACAGGCCATCTTCATGGGGCATGAGCTGCAGGCAGCAAGCGAGCTAAAAGGGACAGAAGGAGCCCTCAGCTGGGGTCACAGTCAGTGCTGCAGAGGAAAGCAAAACTTCTCGGGATCCAGAGCCAATGTGGCCTGAGGGAAAGTTCCTTCTTGACCCCAGGGCTACTGATTGGCCGTGTTGAAAAGGGGCTCTGGAATGAAGGCAGCCAGTGGAAACACCGGTCGCCTTGGAGAACCACATGCCATCCTGCCTGTTCAGCAGAGTCAGCTGCACAGGACAACCCAGGGTCTGCCAGGCCAAGTGCCAGTGGCACAATAGGTAGAGTCTGCAAGGATGCTCCAGGAAGTCCCTGATGCAAAGAGATGGAGAGATGCTTCGTTGGTGTGGCTAGCTTTTAGCTGTCAGAATAAACCAAAACTCTTGTAGGGATCTTCAGAAGATCCCGCCCTTCAAAATGACAATGGCCTGCACCGAGAGAGGGGCCAGCTTCCAGTTTGATGCCGCCCTGAGCACTGAAGGGGATGAGTGGAGGGAAAGAGCCAAGAGGAAGGATGGATTTGAACAAATCCACAGGATTCCTGCCAAGCCATTGAAGCCTAAGTGCAGATGTATCCTTGGCCAAGGAAATGAGTGACTTGAGATGGCAACAAGTCAGATGTGTACAGGCGAGAAACGCAAGGCCTCTATTTAAGGAGGGTTCCGAACAATCAAGAGAGCTTTTGTCACGTGGATCACCGAGGGTTGTGTGTCTGTCTCCAGCCAGGACCGCGGTTACCGTTCTACTCAACGACAGCAGAGATTTTCTCCCCGTTTTGGACCGTTTTTGGTTTGCCCAAAAGGGTGCTTGATGCTTCTTTTTCAGTTCTCTCTCCATCGTCAACTTGATGTTTCAATGGGATGAGGAGAGCAACAGCGGGTTGCAAGGGTCACTGAGCTAAGGACCACACCATCGTGCCCGTCAACAGCGATCCAATGGGGCTGTGGAGAAGAAAAGAAATGGGAATTGAAAAGCAACCTGGCAAGAAGTTGATGCGGAGACTGGCAGGAGATGTCAGCATGTGCTCGCCTGTCCGAGTGGCGCAGGCGAGCAGCACTGAGAATAGAGAAGAAGGGCTGTCATGTCACGGGATTTAAAGCAGCCAAGCCACGTGCCTGATGTACACAGAAGCCTCCCGTGCCAAAAGTGGGAAACTAGCAGGTAATGTGCTTCTAGAGGAGAAATGCTGGGACTGAGGTGGCCAAATGATTATAAAATCTGAGGCAAGAAAGAGGGAATGATGGCATGGCCCACGTACCCCATGTTTTCTCCTGAGGCCGTGGACTTGCAGGGGCTAAAGGCCCGCTCTGGCAGATTTGGAAGGCAGTCAAGGCAGCCAGGTGAGAGCAGTGACATCAGCGTGACATCAGCGGCCCACAAACCGCATGGGTGGCAACCTCAGTGAGCAAAGCATTGTGACCTCACATCCCTCACTGCTTATGTTTGGGCACAGACAGAGCTGGGCTCAGACCGGCTCGCGCCTGGACTCCTGGCAAGCGTGCCTGCGAGGACTGGAAGCCCGCGAGGTCCTTGGGAGCTGCTGTGGGCAAGTCTGGGTTGTGATTCCCACGCCTTTGCCTGTTTCCTTAGCCATACGTGGTTGAGGAAGCCAAGCAGTGTGAGCGGTGCTTGCGGCGGCACAGGTGAGCGGTGCAGGAAAGGACTACGGGGTGGCCGTGGGCTGGGCGATGGTGTCTGGGGAGCTGTGAGTGTGTGGTGTCCTTCTTGAGGGGCCTGGGCGCTCCTTTGAGCCGCCCATCTCCCTGGGACAGCAAGTGACCTGTTTTGCAGCGTGTCACACCAGCAGGAGGGAGCAGCTGCTGTGCCCAGCTCTGCTGCAAGCCACAAGCATGGCCACGGAGACAGACTGGAACTGCCCCATCTGCCGTGACGGTCCCGGTGAAAAGGCTTCTGTAACACCGTGCGTCCACCAGTTCTGCCTGGGCTGCATTGTGCGCTGGGTCAAGACCAAGCCATTGTGCCCCCTGTGCAGGCAGCCTATCAAGAGCATCGTTTACTCTGTTCGGTCGGAGGAAGACTTTCTGGAGATAGCTCTCCCAAGCTCCTCAGACTCATGGGCTGCTGGTCACCAGGATGAGCAGGGGGCTGCGGAGCGCATGCCCAGCACCTATGTAGCTGGCTTCCCAGCTGAGCTCTGGGCTGGCATTTTCCAGGACTGCTCAGAAATCCTGGAGCCCCTGCTGCCCTGGCTGAACCAGGAGCTTTCGCAGCTGCTCAGGACCCACTGGTGGGAGGTGGCTCTGGCACAGAGTGTGGTCGTAGCCAATTTGTGCTACTATGGGCTGAGGCAGGAGGCCTTGGTCCAGGAGCTGCAAGGCCTGCTGCAGGAGCAGACGGTGGCATTTGTGCGCCGGCTCATTGACACTGCTGCTGACAGGTGCAGTGATGAGATCCTGCGGCGGATGAACCTCCTGAACTCCCATGCTCAGGAGGAAGAGGAGCAGGAGCAGGAGCAGGAGGAAGAGGAGGAGGGTCCCAAAGGCATCACTGCCTCCCTCCAGGGGACTCTCACCCCCATGGTGGCCTCCTCCCACAGCCCTATGGTCTCCAATGTGGAAGCAGACACTGGAACATTGGAAGCCACGCTGCGTGAGGGGCCCAGCCGCTCTCCATCCATGCCCGTCCATGCAGAGCGGGAGCAGCCCCAGGACGAGCCTGGCGAGGCAGCAGCAGCAGCAGCAGCAGCAGCAGCCGCAGCAGCAGCAGCAGCAGCAGGAGAAGGCCCCTCTGCCCAAGGCTGCAGCCGCAGCCGTCGTGCTCCTGGCCGGGACACGGACAGCGTGCCCAAGGAGCGCCGGCGCCCCACAAAGAGGAAGGCCTCTAGACCTCAGGACTCTCCCCAGCCCCCAAAAAGGCCGTCCCGCCAGCGCAAGCCCAAGCCAAGGCCCCTTGATTGTAGGAAGTAGGAGTAGATGTAGGAGTAAAGAATCAATGTTAGGAGTTGGAAATTGTTTTTAGAAGTAGGAAATAAATGGTAGAGTTAGGAAATCAATTGTAGAAGTAGGAAATAAATTGTTGTTTCTGTGACACAGTCTCAGAGTGTGGCTTTCTCGGCCTTCTCGTGTTGCCTTTTCCCTCTGCCCTCAAATGCCAATGTGGGCGGCAACTGGGAGGGGAGGGGATAGGAACATTGTAGCCACAGGGGCCCAGAGGAGCCCTGGCAGGGGCCTGTGCCCAGTGCTACAGGAAGACAAGAAGCAGCCCCCAGGCAGGCCAAGCTTGGGACCCAGCCTGGGAGTCTGGAAAGCTTCCTGCTCTCAACTGCAGGGCAGGACAGGCCATCTTCATGGGGCATGAGCTGCAGGCAGCAAGCGAGCTAAAAGGGACAGAAGGAGCCCTCAGCTGGGGTCACAGTCAGTGCTGCAGAGGAAAGCAAAACTTCTCGGGATCCAGAGCCAATGTGGCCTGAGGGAAAGTTCCTTCTTGACCCCAGGGCTACTGATTGGCCGTGTTGAAAAGGGGCTCTGGAATGAAGGCAGCCAGTGGAAACACCGGTCGCCTTGGAGAACCACATGCCATCCTGCCTGTTCAGCAGAGTCAGCTGCACAGGACAACCCAGGGTCTGCCAGGCCAAGTGCCAGTGGCACAATAGGTAGAGTCTGCAAGGATGCTCCAGGAAGTCCCTGATGCAAAGAGATGGAGAGATGCTTCGTTGGTGTGGCTAGCTTTTAGCTGTCAGAATAAACCAAAACTCTTGTAGGGATCTTCAGAAGATCCCGCCCTTCAAAATGACAATGGCCTGCACCGAGAGAGGGGCCAGCTTCCAGTTTGATGCCGCCCTGAGCACTGAAGGGGATGAGTGGAGGGAAAGAGCCAAGAGGAAGGATGGATTTGAACAAATCCACAGGATTCCTGCCAAGCCATTGAAGCCTAAGTGCAGATGTATCCTTGGCCAAGGAAATGAGTGACTTGAGATGGCAACAAGTCAGATGTGTACAGGCGAGAAACGCAAGGCCTCTATTTAAGGAGGGTTCCGAACAATCAAGAGAGCTTTTGTCACGTGGATCACCGAGGGTTGTGTGTCTGTCTCCAGCCAGGACCGCGGTTACCGTTCTACTCAACGACAGCAGAGATTTTCTCCCCGTTTTGGACCGTTTTTGGTTTGCCCAAAAGGGTGCTTGATGCTTCTTTTTCAGTTCTCTCTCCATCGTCAACTTGATGTTTCAATGGGATGAGGAGAGCAACAGCGGGTTGCAAGGGTCACTGAGCTAAGGACCACACCATCGTGCCCGTCAACAGCGATCCAATGGGGCTGTGGAGAAGAAAAGAAATGGGAATTGAAAAGCAACCTGGCAAGAAGTTGATGCGGAGACTGGCAGGAGATGTCAGCATGTGCTCGCCTGTCCGAGTGGCGCAGGCGAGCAGCACTGAGAATAGAGAAGAAGGGCTGTCATGTCACGGGATTTAAAGCAGCCAAGCCACGTGCCTGATGTACACAGAAGCCTCCCGTGCCAAAAGTGGGAAACTAGCAGGTAATGTGCTTCTAGAGGAGAAATGCTGGGACTGAGGTGGCCAAATGATTATAAAATCTGAGGCAAGAAAGAGGGAATGATGGCATGGCCCACGTACCCCATGTTTTCTCCTGAGGCCATGGACTTGCAGGGGCTAAAGGCCCGCTCTGGCAGATTTGGAAGGCAGTCAAGGCAGCCAGGTGAGAGCAGTGACATCAGCGTGACATCAGCGGCCCACAAACCGCATGGGTGGCAACCTCAGTGAGCAAAGCATTGTGACCTCACATCCCTCACTGCTTATGTTTGGGCACAGACAGAGCTGGGCTCAGACCGGCTCGCGCCTGGACTCCTGGCAAGCGTGCCTGCGAGGACTGGAAGCCCGCGAGGTCCTTGGGAGCTGCTGTGGGCAAGTCTGGGTTGTGATTCCCATGCCTTTGCCTGTTTCCTTAACCATACGTGGTTGAGGAAGCCAAGCAGTGTGAGCGGTGCTTGCGGCGGCACAGGTGAGCGGTGCAGGAAAGGACTACGGGGTGGCCGTGGGCTGGGCGATGGTGTCTGGGGAGCTGTGAGTGTGTGGTGTCCTTCTTGAGGGGCCTGGGCGCTCCTTTGAGCCGCCCATCTCCCTGGGACAGCAAGTGACCTGTTTTGCAGCGTGTCACACCAGCAGGAGGGAGCAGCTGCTGTGCCCAGCTCTGCTGCAAGCCACAAGCATGGCCACGGAGACAGACTGGAACTGCCCCATCTGCCGTGACGGTCCCGGTGAAAAGGCTTCTGTAACACCGTGCGTCCACCAGTTCTGCCTGGGCTGCATTGTGCGCTGGGTCAAGACCAAGCCATTGTGCCCCCTGTGCAGGCAGCCTATCAAGAGCATCGTTTACTCTGTTCGGTCGGAGGAAGACTTTCTGGAGATAGCTCTCCCAAGCTCCTCAGACTCATGGGCTGCTGGTCACCAGGATGAGCAGGGGGCTGCGGAGCGCATGCCCAGCACCTATGTAGCTGGCTTCCCAGCTGAGCTCTGGGCTGGCATTTTCCAGGACTGCTCAGAAATCCTGGAGCCCCTGCTGCCCTGGCTGAACCAGGAGCTTTCGCAGCTGCTCAGGACCCACTGGTGGGAGGTGGCTCTGGCACAGAGTGTGGTCGTAGCCAATTTGTGCTACTATGGGCTGAGGCAGGAGGCCTTGGTCCAGGAGCTGCAAGGCCTGCTGCAGGAGCAGACGGTGGCATTTGTGCGCCGGCTCATTGACACTGCTGCTGACAGGTGCAGTGATGAGATCCTGCGGCGGATGAACCTCCTGAACTCCCATGCTCAGGAGGAAGAGGAGCAGGAGCAGGAGGAAGAGGAGGAGGGTCCCAAAGGCATCACTGCCTCCCTCCAGGGGACTCTCACCCCCATGGTGGCCTCCTCCCACAGCCCTATGGTCTCCAATGTGGAAGCAGACACTGGAACATTGGAAGCCACGCTGCGTGAGGGGCCCAGCCTCTCTCCATCCATGCCCGTCCATGCAGAGCGGGAGCAGCCCCAGGACGAGCCTGGCGAGGCGGCAGCAGCAGCAGCAGCAGCAGCAGCAGCAGCAGCAGCAGCAGGAGAAGGCCCCTCTGCCCAAGGCTGCAGCCGCAGCCGTCGTGCTCCTGGCCGGGACACGGACAGCGTGCCCAAGGAGCGCCGGCGCCCCACAAAGAGGAAGGCCTCTAGACCTCAGGACTCTCCCCAGCCCCCAAAAAGGCCGTCCCGCCAGCGCAAGCCCAAGCCAAGGCCCCTTGATTGTAGGAAGTAGGAGTAGATGTAGGAGTAAAGAATCAATGTTAGGAGTTGGAAATTGTTTTTAGAAGTAGGAAATAAATGGTAGAGTTAGGAAATCAATTGTAGAAGTAGGAAATAAATTGTTGTTTCTCTGACACAGTCTCAGAGTGTGGCTTTCTCGGCCTTCTCGTGTTGCCTTTTCCCTCTGCCCTCAAATGCCAATGTGGGCGGCAACTGGGAGGGGAGGGGATAGGAACATTGTAGCCACAGGGGCCCAGAGGAGCCCTGGCAGGGGCCTGTGCCCAGTGCTACAGGAAGACAAGAAGCAGCCCCCAGGCAGGCCAAGCTTGGGACCCAGCCTGGGAGTCTGGAAAGCTTCCTGCTCTCAACTGCAGGGCAGGACAGGCCATCTTCATGGGGCATGAGCTGCAGGCAGCAAGCGAGCTAAAAGGGACAGAAGGAGCCCTCAGCTGGGGTCACAGTCAGTGCTGCAGAGGAAAGCAAAACTTCTCGGGATCCAGAGCCAATGTGGCCTGAGGGAAAGTTCCTTCTTGACCCCAGGGCTACTGATTGGCCGTGTTGAAAAGGGGCTCTGGAATGAAGGCAGCCAGTGGAAACACCGGTCGCCTTGGAGAACCACATGCCATCCTGCCTGTTCAGCAGAGTCAGCTGCACAGGACAACCCAGGGTCTGCCAGGCCAAGTGCCAGTGGCACAATAGGTAGAGTCTGCAAGGATGCTCCAGGAAGTCCCTGATGCAAAGAGATGGAGACATGCTTCGTTGGTGTGGCTAGCTTTTAGCTGTCAGAATAAACCAAAACTCTTGTAGGGATCTTCAGAAGATCCCGCCCTTCAAAATGACAATGGCCTGCACCGAGAGAGGGGCCAGCTTCCAGTTTGATGCCGCCCTGAGCACTGAAGGGGATGAGTGGAGGGAAAGAGCCAAGAGGAAGGATGGATTTGAACAAATCCACAGGATTCCTGCCAAGCCATTGAAGCCTAAGTGCAGATGTATCCTTGGCCAAGGAAATGAGTGACTTGAGATGGCAACAAGTCAGATGTGTACAGGCGAGAAACGCAAGCCCTCTATTTAAGGAGGGTTCCGAACAATCAAGAGAGCTTTTGTCACGTGGATCACCGAGGGTTGTGTGTCTGTCTCCAGCCAGGACCGCGGTTACCGTTCTACTCAACGACAGCAGAGATTTTCTCCCCGTTTTGGACCGTTTTTGGTTTGCCCAAAAGGGTGCTTGATGCTTCTTTTTCAGTTCTCTCTCCATCGTCAACTTGATGTTTCAATGGGATGAGGAGAGCAACAGCGGGTTGCAAGGGTCACTGAGCTAAGGACCACACCATCGTGCCCGTCAACAGCGATCCAATGGGGCTGTGGAGAAGAAAAGAAATGGGAATAGAAAAGCAACCTGGCAAGAAGTTGATGCGGAGACTGGCAGGAGATGTCAGCATGTGCTCGCCTGTCCGAGTGGCGCAGGCGAGCAGAACTGAGAATAGAGAAGAAGGGCTGTCATGTCACGGGATTTAAAGCAGCCAAGCCACGTGCCTGATGTACACAGAAGCCTCCCGTGAAAAAAATGGGAAACTAGCAGGTAATGTGCTTCTTGCGGAGAAATGCTGGGACTGAGGTGGCCAAATGATTATAAAATCCGAGGCAAGAAAGAGGGAATGATGGCATGGCCCACGTACCCCATGTTTTCTCCTGAGGCCGTGTACTTGCAGGGGCTAAAGGCCCGCTCTGGCAGATCTGGAAGGCAGTCAAGGCAGCCAGGCGAGAGCAGTGACATCAGCGTGACATCAGCGGCCCACAAACCGCATGGGTGGCAACCTCAGTGAGCAAAGCATTGTGACCTCACATCCCTCACTGCTTATGTTTGGGCACAGACAGAGCTGGGCTCAGACCGGCTCGCGCCTGGACTCCTGGCAAGCGTGCCTGCGAGGACTGGAAGCCCGCGAGGTCCTTGGGAGCTGCTGTGGGCAAGTCTGGGTTGTGATTCCCACGCCTTTGCCTGTTTCCTTAGCCATACGTGGTTGAGGAAGCCAAGCAGTGTGAGCGGTGCTTGCGGCGGCACAGGTGAGCGGTGCAGGAAAGGACTACGGGGTGGCCGTGGGCTGGGCGATGGTGTCTGGGGAGCTGTGAGTGTGTGGTGTCCTTCTTGAGGGGCCTGGGCGCTCCTTTGAGCCGCCCATCTCCCTGGGACAGCAAGTGACCTGTTTTGCAACGTGTCACACCAGCAGGAGGGAGCAGCTGCTGTGCCCAGCTCTGCTGCAAGCCACAAGCATGGCCACGGAGACAGACTGGAACTGCCCCATCTGCCATGACGGTCCCGGTGAAAAGGCTTCTGTAACACCGTGCGTCCACCAGTTCTGCCTGGGCTGCATTGTGCGCTGGGTCAAGACCAAGCCATTGTGCCCCCTGTGCAGGCAGCCTATCAAGAGCATCGTTTACTCTGTTCGGTCGGAGGAAGACTTTCTGGAGATAGCTCTCCCAAGCTCCTCAGACTCATGGGCTGCTGGTCACCAGGATGAGCAGGGGGCTGCGGAGCGCATGCCCAGCACCTATGTAGCTGGCTTCCCAGCTGAGCTCTGGGCTGGCATTTTCCAGGACTGCTCAGAAATCCTGGAGCCCCTGCTGCCCTGGCTGAACCAGGAGCTTTCGCAGCTGCTCAGGACCCACTGGTGGGAGGTGGCTCTGGCACAGAGTGTGGTCGTAGCCAATTTGTGCTACTATGGGCTGAGGCAGGAGGCCTTGGTCCAGGAGCTGCAAGGCCTGCTGCAGGAGCAGACGGTGGCATTTGTGCGCCGGCTCATTGACACTGCTGCTGACAGGTGCAGTGATGAGATCCTGCGGCGGATGAACCTCCTGAACTCCCATGCTCAGGAGGAAGAGGAGCAGGAGCAGGAGCAGGAGGAAGAGGAGGAGGGTCCCAAAGGCATCACTGCCTCCCTCCAGGGGACTCTCACCCCCATGGTGGCCTCCTCCCACAGCCCTATGGTCTCCAATGTGGAAGCAGACACTGGAACATTGGAAGCCACGCTGCGTGAGGGGCCCAGCCGCTCTCCATCCATGCCCGTCCATGCAGAGCGGGAGCAGCCCCAGGACGAGCCTGGCGAGGCAGCAGCAGCAGCAGCAGCAGCAGCAGCAGCAGCAGCAGCAGCAGGAGAAGGCCCCTCTGCCCAAGGCTGCAGCCGCAGCCGTCGTGCTCCTGGCCGGGACACGGACAGCGTGCCCAAGGAGCGCCGGCGCCCCACAAAGAGGAAGGCCTCTAGACCTCAGGACTCTCCCCAGCCCCCAAAAAGGCCGTCCCGCCAGCGCAAGCCCAAGCCAAGGCCCCTTGATTGTAGGAAGTAGGAGTAGATGTAGGAGTAAAGAATCAATGTTAGGAGTTGGAAATTGTTTTTAGAAGTAGGAAATAAATGGTAGAGTTAGGAAATCAATTGTAGAAGTAGGAAATAAATTGTTGTTTCTCTGACACAATCTCAGAGTGTGGCTTTCTCGGCCTTCTCCTGTTGCCTTTTCCCTCTGCCCTCAAATGCCAATGTGGGTGGCAACTGGGAGGGGAGGGGATAGGAACATTGTAGCCACAGGGGCCCAGAGGAGCCCTGGCAGGGGCCTGTGCCCAGTGCTACAGGAAGACAAGAAGCAGCCCCCAGGCCAAGCTTGGGACCCAGCCTGGGAGTCTGGAAAGCTTCCTGCTCTCAACTGCAGGGCAGGACAGGCCATCTTCATGGGGCATGAGCTGCAGGCAGCAAGCGAGCTAAAAGGGACAGAAGGAGCCCTCAGCTGGGGTCACAGTCAGTGCTGCAGAGGAAAGCAAAACTTCTCGGGATCCAGAGCCAATGTGGCCTGAGGGAAAGTTCCTTCTTGACCCCAGGGCTACTGATTGGCCGTGTTGAAAAGGGGCTCTGGAATGAAGGCAGCCAGTGGAAACACCGGTCGCCTTGGAGAACCACATGCCATCCTGCCTGTTCAGCAGAGTCAGCTGCACAGGACAACCCAGGGTCTGCCAGGCCAAGTGCCAGTGGCACAATAGGTAGAGTCTGCAAGGATGCTCCAGGAAGTCCCTGATGCAAAGAGATGGAGAGATGCTTCGTTGGTGTGGCTAGCTTTTAGCTGTCAGAATAAACCAAAACTCTTGTAGGGATCTTCAGAAGATCCCGCCCTTCAAAATGACAATGGCCTGCACCGAGAGAGGGGCCAGCTTCCAGTTTGATGCCGCCCTGAGCACTGAAGGGGATGAGTGGAGGGAAAGAGCCAAGAGGAAGGATGGATTTGAACAAATCCACAGGATTCCTGCCAAGCCATTGAAGCCTAAGTGCAGATGTATCCTTGGCCAAGGAAATGAGTGACTTGAGATGGCAACAAGTCAGATGTGTACAGGCGAGAAACGCAAGCCCTCTATTTAAGGAGGGTTCCGAACAATCAAGAGAGCTTTTGTCACGTGGATCACCGAGGGTTGTGTGTCTGTCTCCAGCCAGGACCGCGGTTACCGTTCTACTCAACGACAGCAGAGATTTTCTCCCCGTTTTGGACCGTTTTTGGTTTGCCCAAAAGGGTGCTTGATGCTTCTTTTTCAGTTCTCTCTCCATCGTCAACTTGATGTTTCAATGGGATGAGGAGAGCAACAGCGGGTTGCAAGGGTCACTGAGCTAAGGACCACACCATCGTGCCCGTCAACAGCGATCCAATGGGGCTGTGGAGAAGAAAAGAAATGGGAATAGAAAAGCAACCTGGCAAGAAGTTGATGCGGAGACTGGCAGGAGATGTCAGCATGTGCTCGCCTGTCCGAGTGGCGCAGGCGAGCAGCACTGAGAATAGAGAAGAAGGGCTGTCATGTCACGGGATTTAAAGCAGCCAAGCCACGTGCCTGATGTACACAGAAGCCTCCCGTGCCAAAAGTGGGAAACTAGCAGGTAATGTGCTTCTAGAGGAGAAATGCTGGGACTGAGGTGGCCAAATGATTATAAAATCTGAGGCAAGAAAGAGGGAATGATGGCATGGCCCACGTACCCCATGTTTTCTCCTGAGGCCGTGGACTTGCAGGGGCTAAAGGCCCGCTCTGGCAGATTTGGAAGGCAGTCAAGGCAGCCAGGCGAGAGCAGTGACATCAGCGTGACATCAGCGGCCCACAAACCGCATGGGTGGCAACCTCAGTGAGCAAAGCATTGTGACCTCACATCCCTCACTGCTTATGTTTGGGCACAGACAGAGCTGGGCTCAGACCGGCTCGCGCCTGGACTCCTGGCAAGCGTGCCTGCGAGGACTGGAAGCCCGCGAGGTCCTTGGGAGCTGCTGTGGGCAAGTCTGGGTTGTGATTCCCACGCCTTTGCCTGTTTCCTTAGCCATACGTGGTTGAGGAAGCCAAGCAGTGTGAGCGGTGCTTGCGGCGGCACAGGTGAGCGGTGCAGGAAAGGACTACGGGGTGGCCGTGGGCTGGGCGATGGTGTCTGGGGAGCTGTGAGTGTGTGGTGTCCTTCTTGAGGGGCCTGGGCGCTCCTTTGAGCCGCCCATCTCCCTGGGACAGCAAGTGACCTGTTTTGCAACGTGTCACACCAGCAGGAGGGAGCAGCTGCTGTGCCCAGCTCTGCTGCAAGCCACAAGCATGGCCACGGAGACAGACTGGAACTGCCCCATCTGCCGTGACGGTCCCGGTGAAAAGGCTTCTGTAACACCGTGCGTCCACCAGTTCTGCCTGGGCTGCATTGTGCGCTGGGTCAAGACCAAGCCATTGTGCCCCCTGTGCAGGCAGCCTATCAAGAGCATCGTTTACTCTGTTCGGTCGGAGGAAGACTTTCTGGAGATAGCTCTCCCAAGCTCCTCAGACTCATGGGCTGCTGGTCACCAGGATGAGCAGGGGGCTGCGGAGCGCATGCCCAGCACCTATGTAGCTGGCTTCCCAGCTGAGCTCTGGGCTGGCATTTTCCAGGACTGCTCAGAAATCCTGGAGCCCCTGCTGCCCTGGCTGAACCAGGAGCTTTCGCAGCTGCTCAGGACCCACTGGTGGGAGGTGGCTCTGGCACAGAGTGTGGTCGTAGCCAATTTGTGCTACTATGGGCTGAGGCAGGAGGCCTTGGTCCAGGAGCTGCAAGGCCTGCTGCAGGAGCAGACGGTGGCATTTGTGCGCCGGCTCATTGACACTGCTGCTGACAGGTGCAGTGATGAGATCCTGCGGCGGATGAACCTCCTGAACTCCCATGCTCAGGAGGAAGAGGAGCAGGAGCAGGAGCAGGAGGAAGAGGAGGAGGGTCCCAAAGGCATCACTGCCTCCCTCCAGGGGACTATCACCCCCATGGTGGCCTCCTCCCACAGCCCTATGGTCTCCAATGTGGAAGCAGACACTGGAACATTGGAAGCCACGCTGCGTGAGGGGCCCAGCCGCTCTCCATCCATGCCCGTCCATGCAGAGCGGGAGCAGCCCCAGGACGAGCCTGGCGAGGCGGCAACAGCAGCAGCAGCAGCAGCAGCAGCAGCAGCAGCAGGAGAAGGCCCCTCTGCCCAAGGCTGCAGCCGCAGCCGTCGTGCTCCTGGCCGGGACACGGACAGCGTGCCCAAGGAGCGCCGGCGCCCCACAAAGAGGAAGGCCTCTAGACCTCAGGACTCTCCCCAGCCCCCAAAAAGGCTGTCCCGCCAGCGCAAGCCCAAGCCAAGGCCCCTTGATTGTAGGAAGTAGGAGTAGATGTAGGAGTAAAGAATCAATGTTAGGAGTTGGAAATTGTTTTTAGAAGTAGGAAATAAATGGTAGAGTTAGGAAATCAATTGTAGAAGTAGGAAATAAATTGTTGTTTCTCTGACACAATCTCAGAGTGTGGCTTTCTCGGCCTTCTCCTGTTGCCTTTTCCCTCTGCCCTCAAATGCCAATGTGGGTGGCAACTGGGAGGGGAGGGGATAGGAACATTGTAGCCACAGGGGCCCAGAGGAGCCCTGGCAGGGGCCTGTGCCCAGTGCTACAGGAAGACAAGAAGCAGCCCCCAGGCAGGCCAAGCTTGGGACCCAGCCTGGGAGTCTGGAAAGCTTCCTGCTCTCAACTGCAGGGCAGGACAGGCCATCTTCATGGGGCATGAGCTGCAGGCAGCAAGCGAGCTAAAAGGGACAGAAGGAGCCCTCAGCTGGGGTCACAGTCAGTGCTGCAGAGGAAAGCAAAACTTCTCGGGATCCAGAGCCAATGTGGCCTGAGGGAAAGTTCCTTCTTGACCCCAGGGCTACTGATTGGCCGTGTTGAAAAGGGGCTCTGGAATGAAGGCAGCCAGTGGAAACACCGGTCGCCTTGGAGAACCACATGCCATCCTGCCTGTTCAGCAGAGTCAGCTGCACAGGACAACCCAGGGTCTGCCAGGCCAAGTGCCAGTGGCACAATAGGTAGAGTCTGCAAGGATGCTCCAGGAAGTCCCTGATGCAAAGAGATGGAGAGATGCTTCGTTGGTGTGGCTAGCTTTTAGCTGTCAGAATAAACCAAAACTCTTGTAGGGATCTTCAGAAGATCCCGCCCTTCAAAATGACAATGGCCTGCACCGAGAGAGGGGCCAGCTTCCAGTTTGATGCCGCCCTGAGCACTGAAGGGGATGAGTGGAGGGAAAGAGCCAAGAGGAAGGATGGATTTGAACAAATCCACAGGATTCCTGCCAAGCCATTGAAGCCTAAGTGCAGATGTATCCTTGGCCAAGGAAATGAGTGACTTGAGATGGCGACAAGTCAGATGTGTACAGGCGAGAAACGCAAGCCCTCTATTTAAGGAGGGTTCCGAACAATCAAGAGAGCTTTTGTCACGTGGATCACCGAGGGTTGTGTGTCTGTCTCCAGCCAGGACCGCGGTTACCGTTCTACTCAACGACAGCAGAGATTTTCTCCCCGTTTTGGACCGTTTTTGGTTTGCCCAAAAGGGTGCTTGATGCTTCTTTTTCAGTTCTCTCTCCATCGTCAACTTGATGTTTCAATGGGATGAGGAGAGCAACAGCGGGTTGCAAGGGTCACTGAGCTAAGGACCACACCATCGTGCCCGTCAACAGCGATCCAATGGGGCTGTGGAGAAGAAAAGAAATGGGAATAGAAAAGCAACCTGGCAAGAAGTTGATGCGGAGACTGGCAGGAGATGTCAGCATGTGCTCGCCTGTCCGAGTGGCGCAGGCGAGCAGCACTGAGAATAGAGAAGAAGGGCTGTCATGTCACGGGATTTAAAGCAGCCAAGCCACGTGCCTGATGTACACAGAAGCCTCCCGTGCCAAAAGTGGGAAACTAGCAGGTAATGTGCTTCTAGAGGAGAAATGCTGGGACTGAGGTGGCCAAATGATTATAAAATCCAAGGCAAGAAAGAGGGAATGATGGCATGGCCCACGTACCCCATGTTTTCTCCTGAGGCCGTGGACTTGCAGGGGCTAAAGGCCCGCTCTGGCAGATTTGGAAGGCAGTCAAGGCAGCCAGGCGAGAGCAGTGACATCAGCGTGACATCAGCGGCCCACAAACCGCATGGGTGGCAACCTCAGTGAGCAAAGCATTGTGACCTCACATCCCTCACTGCTTATGTTTGGGCACAGACAGAGCTGGGCTCAGACCGGCTCGCGCCTGGACTCCTGGCAAGCGTGCCTGCGAGGACTGGAAGCCCGCGAGGTCCTTGGGAGCTGCTGTGGGCAAGTCTGGGTTGTGATTCCCACGCCTTTGCCTGTTTCCTTAGCCATACGTGGTTGAGGAAGCCAAGCAGTGTGAGCGGTGCTTGCGGCGGCACAGGTGAGCGGTGCAGGAAAGGACTACGGGGTGGCCGTGGGCTGGGCGATGGTGTCTGGGGAGCTGTGAGTGTGTGGTGTCCTTCTTGAGGGGCCTGGGCGCTCCTTTGAGCCGCCCATCTCCCTGGGACAGCAAGTGACCTGTTTTGCAGCGTGTCACACCAGCAGGAGGGAGCAGCTGCTGTGCCCAGCTCTGCTGCAAGCCACAAGCATGGCCACGGAGACAGACTGGAACTGCCCCATCTGCCGTGACGGTCCCGGTGAAAAGGCTTCTGTAACACCGTGCGTCCACCAGTTCTGCCTGGGCTGCATTGTGCGCTGGGTCAAGACCAAGCCATTGTGCCCCCTGTGCAGGCAGCCTATCAAGAGCATCGTTTACTCTGTTCGGTCGGAGGAAGACTTTCTGGAGATAGCTCTCCCAAGCTCCTCAGACTCATGGGCTGCTGGTCACCAGGATGAGCAGGGGGCTGCGGAGCGCATGCCCAGCACCTATGTAGCTGGCTTCCCAGCTGAGCTCTGGGCTGGCATTTTCCAGGACTGCTCAGAAATCCTGGAGCCCCTGCTGCCCTGGCTGAACCAGGAGCTTTCGCAGCTGCTCAGGACCCACTGGTGGGAGGTGGCTCTGGCACAGAGTGTGGTCGTAGCCAATTTGTGCTACTATGGGCTGAGGCAGGAGGCCTTGGTCCAGGAGCTGCAAGGCCTGCTGCAGGAGCAGACGGTGGCATTTGTGCGCCGGCTCATTGACACTGCTGCTGACAGGTGCAGTGATGAGATCCTGCGGCGGATGAACCTCCTGAACTCCCATGCTCAGGAGGAAGAGGAGCAGGAGCAGGAGCAGGAGGAAGAGGAGGAGGGTCCCAAAAGCATCACTGCCTCCCTCCAGGGGACTCTCACCCCCATGGTGGCCTCCTCCCACAGCCCTATGGTCTCCAATGTGGAAGCAGACACTGGAACATTGGAAGCCACGCTGCGTGAGGGGCCCAGCCGCTCTCCATCCATGCCCGTCCATGCAGAGCGGGAGCAGCCCCAGGACGAGCCTGGCGAGGCGGCAACAGCAGCAGCAGCAGCAGCAGCAGCAGCAGCAGCAGGAGAAGGCCCCTCTGCCCAAGGCTGCAGCCGCAGCCGTCGTGCTCCTGGCCGGGACACGGACAGCGTGCCCAAGGAGCGCCGGCGCCCCACAAAGAGGAAGGCCTCTAGACCTCAGGACTCTCCCCAGCCCCCAAAAAGGCCGTCCCGCCAGCGCAAGCCCAAGCCAAGGCCCCTTGATTGTAGGAAGTAGGAGTAGATGTAGGAGTAAAGAATCAATGTTAGGAGTTGGAAATTGTTTTTAGAAGTAGGAAATAAATGGTAGAGTTAGGAAATCAATTGTAGAAGTAGGAAATAAATTGTTGTTTCTCTGACACAATCTCAGAGTGTGGCTTTCTCGGCCTTCTCCTGTTGCCTTTTCCCTCTGCCCTCAAATGCCAATGTGGGTGGCAACTGGGAGGGGAGGGGATAGGAACATTGTAGCCACAGGGGCCCAGAGGAGCCCTGGCAGGGGCCTGTGCCCAGTGCTACAGGAAGACAAGAAGCAGCCCCCAGGCCAAGCTTGGGACCCAGCCTGGGAGTCTGGAAAGCTTCCTGCTCTCAACTGCAGGGCAGGACAGGCCATCTTCATGGGGCATGAGCTGCAGGCAGCAAGCGAGCTAAAAGGGACAGAAGGAGCCCTCAGCTGGGGTCACAGTCAGTGCTGCAGAGGAAAGCAAAACTTCTCGGGATCCAGAGCCAATGTGGCCTGAGGGAAAGTTCCTTCTTGACCCCAGGGCTACTGATTGGCCGTGTTGAAAAGGGGCTCTGGAATGAAGGCAGCCAGTGGAAACACCGGTCGCCTTGGAGAACCACATGCCATCCTGCCTGTTCAGCAGAGTCAGCTGCACAGGACAACCCAGGGTCTGCCAGGCCAAGTGCCAGTGGCACAATAGGTAGAGTCTGCAAGGATGCTCCAGGAAGTCCCTGATGCAAAGAGATGGAGAGATGCTTCGTTGGTGTGGCTAGCTTTTAGCTGTCAGAATAAACCAAAACTCTTGTAGGGATCTTCAGAAGATCCCGCCCTTCAAAATGACAATGGCCTGCACCGAGAGAGGGGCCAGCTTCCAGTTTGATGCCGCCCTGAGCACTGAAGGGGATGAGTGGAGGGAAAGAGCCAAGAGGAAGGATGGATTTGAACAAATCCACAGGATTCCTGCCAAGCCATTGAAGCCTAAGTGCAGATGTATCCTTGGCCAAGGAAATGAGTGACTTGAGATGGCAACAAGTCAGATGTGTACAGGCGAGAAACGCAAGCCCTCTATTTAAGGAGGGTTCCGAACAATCAAGAGAGCTTTTGTCACGTGGATCACCGAGGGTTGTGTGTCTGTCTCCAGCCAGGACCGCGGTTACCGTTCTACTCAACGACAGCAGAGATTTTCTCCCCGTTTTGGACCGTTTTTGGTTTGCCCAAAAGGGTGCTTGATGCTTCTTTTTCAGTTCTCTCTCCATCGTCAACTTGATGTTTCAATGGGATGAGGAGAGCAACAGCGGGTTGCAAGGGTCACTGAGCTAAGGACCACACCATCGTGCCCGTCAACAGCGATCCAATGGGGCTGTGGAGAAGAAAAGAAATGGGAATAGAAAAGCAACCTGGCAAGAAGTTGATGCGGAGACTGGCAGGAGATGTCAGCATGTGCTCGCCTGTCCGAGTGGCGCAGGCGAGCAGCACTGAGAATAGAGAAGAAGGGCTGTCATGTCACGGGATTTAAAGCAGCCAAGCCACGTGCCTGATGTACACAGAAGCCTCCCGTGCCAAAAGTGGGAAACTAGCAGGTAATGTGCTTCTAGAGGAGAAATGCTGGGACTGAGGTGGCCAAATGATTATAAAATCCAAGGCAAGAAAGAGGGAATGATGGCATGGCCCACGTACCCCATGTTTTCTCCTGAGGCCATGGACTTGCAGGGGCTAAAGGCCCGCTCTGGCAGATTTGGAAGGCAGTCAAGGCAGCCAGGCGAGAGCAGTGACATCAGCGTGACATCAGCGGCCCACAAACCGCATGGGTGGCAACCTCAGTGAGCAAAGCATTGTGACCTCACATCCCTCACTGCTTATGTTTGGGCACAGACAGAGCTGGGCTCAGACCGGCTCGCGCCTGGACTCCTGGCAAGCGTGCCTGCGAGGACTGGAAGCCCGCGAGGTCCTTGGGAGCTGCTGTGGGCAAGTCTGGGTTGTGATTCCCACGCCTTTGCCTGTTTCCTTAGCCATACGTGGTTGAGGAAGCCAAGCAGTGTGAGCGGTGCTTGCGGCGGCACAGGTGAGCGGTGCAGGAAAGGACTACGGGGTGGCCGTGGGCTGGGCGATGGTGTCTGGGGAGCTGTGAGTGTGTGGTGTCCTTCTTGAGGGGCCTGGGCGCTCCTTTGAGCCGCCCATCTCCCTGGGACAGCAAGTGACCTGTTTTGCAACGTGTCACACCAGCAGGAGGGAGCAGCTGCTGTGCCCAGCTCTGCTGCAAGCCACAAGCATGGCCACGGAGACAGACTGGAACTGCCCCATCTGCCGTGACGGTCCCGGTGAAAAGGCTTCTGTAACACCGTGCGTCCACCAGTTCTGCCTGGGCTGCATTGTGCGCTGGGTCAAGACCAAGCCATTGTGCCCCCTGTGCAGGCAGCCTATCAAGAGCATCGTTTACTCTGTTCGGTCGGAGGAAGACTTTCTGGAGATAGCTCTCCCAAGCTCCTCAGACTCATGGGCTGCTGGTCACCAGGATGAGCAGGGGGCTGCGGAGCGCATGCCCAGCACCTATGTAGCTGGCTTCCCAGCTGAGCTCTGGGCTGGCATTTTCCAGGACTGCTCAGAAATCCTGGAGCCCCTGCTGCCCTGGCTGAACCAGGAGCTTTCGCAGCTGCTCAGGACCCACTGGTGGGAGGTGGCTCTGGCACAGAGTGTGGTCGTAGCCAATTTGTGCTACTATGGGCTGAGGCAGGAGGCCTTGGTCCAGGAGCTGCAAGGCCTGCTGCAGGAGCAGACGGTGGCATTTGTGCGCCGGCTCATTGACACTGCTGCTGACAGGTGCAGTGATGAGATCCTGCGGCGGATGAACCTCCTGAACTCCCATGCTCAGGAGGAAGAGGAGCAGGAGCAGGAGCAGGAGGAAGAGGAGGAGGGTCCCAAAAGCATCACTGCCTCCCTCCAGGGGACTCTCACCCCCATGGTGGCCTCCTCCCACAGCCCTATGGTCTCCAATGTGGAAGCAGACACTGGAACATTGGAAGCCACGCTGCGTGAGGGGCCCAGCCGCTCTCCATCCATGCCCGTCCATGCAGAGCGGGAGCAGCCCCAGGACGAGCCTGGCGAGGCGGCAACAGCAGCAGCAGCAGCAGCAGCAGCAGCAGCAGCAGGAGAAGGCCCCTCTGCCCAAGGCTGCAGCCGCAGCCGTCGTGCTCCTGGCCGGGACACGGACAGCGTGCCCAAGGAGCGCCGGCGCCCCACAAAGAGGAAGGCCTCTAGACCTCAGGACTCTCCCCAGCCCCCAAAAAGGCCGTCCCGCCAGCGCAAGCCCAAGCCAAGGCCCCTTGATTGTAGGAAGTAGGAGTAGATGTAGGAGTAAAGAATCAATGTTAGGAGTTGGAAATTGTTTTTAGAAGTAGGAAATAAATGGTAGAGTTAGGAAATCAATTGTAGAAGTAGGAAATAAATTGTTGTTTCTCTGACACAATCTCAGAGTGTGGCTTTCTCGGCCTTCTCCTGTTGCCTTTTCCCTCTGCCCTCAAATGCCAATGTGGGTGGCAACTGGGAGGGGAGGGGATAGGAACATTGTAGCCACAGGGGCCCAGAGGAGCCCTGGCAGGGGCCTGTGCCCAGTGCTACAGGAAGACAAGAAGCAGCCCCCAGGCCAAGCTTGGGACCCAGCCTGGGAGTCTGGAAAGCTTCCTGCTCTCAACTGCAGGGCAGGACAGGCCATCTTCATGGGGCATGAGCTGCAGGCAGCAAGCGAGCTAAAAGGGACAGAAGGAGCCCTCAGCTGGGGTCACAGTCAGTGCTGCAGAGGAAAGCAAAACTTCTCGGGATCCAGAGCCAATGTGGCCTGAGGGAAAGTTCCTTCTTGACCCCAGGGCTACTGATTGGCCGTGTTGAAAAGGGGCTCTGGAATGAAGGCAGCCAGTGGAAACACCGGTCGCCTTGGAGAACCACATGCCATCCTGCCTGATCAGCAGAGTCAGCTGCACAGGACAACCCAGGGTCTGCCAGGCCAAGTGCCAGTGGCACAATAGGTAGAGTCTGCAAGGATGCTCCAGGAAGTCCCTGATGCAAAGAGATGGAGAGATGCTTCGTTGGTGTGGCTAGCTTTTAGCTGTCAGAATAAACCAAAACTCTTGTAGGGATCTTCAGAAGATCCCGCCCTTCAAAATGACAATGGCCTGCACCGAGAGAGGGGCCAGCTTCCAGTTTGATGCCGCCCTGAGCACTGAAGGGGATGAGTGGAGGGAAAGAGCCAAGAGGAAGGATGGATTTGAACAAATCCACAGGATTCCTGCCAAGCCATTGAAGCCTAAGTGCAGATGTATCCTTGGCCAAGGAAATGAGTGACTTGAGATGGCAACAAGTCAGATGTGTACAGGCGAGAAACGCAAGCCCTCTATTTAAGGAGGGTTCCGAACAATCAAGAGAGCTTTTGTCACGTGGATCACCGAGGGTTGTGTGTCTGTCTCCAGCCAGGACCGCGGTTACCGTTCTACTCAACGACAGCAGAGATTTTCTCCCCGTTTTGGACCGTTTTTGGTTTGCCCAAAAGGGTGCTTGATGCTTCTTTTTCAGTTCTCTCTCCATCGTCAACTTGATGTTTCAATGGGATGAGGAGAGCAACAGCGGGTTGCAAGGGTCACTGAGCTAAGGACCACACCATCGTGCCCGTCAACAGCGATCCAATGGGGCTGTGGAGAAGAAAAGAAATGGGAATAGAAAAGCAACCTGGCAAGAAGTTGATGCGGAGACTGGCAGGAGATGTCAGCATGTGCTCGCCTGTCCGAGTGGCGCAGGCGAGCAGCACTGAGAATAGAGAAGAAGGGCTGTCATGTCACGGGATTTAAAGCAGCCAAGCCACGTGCCTGATGTACACAGAAGCCTCCCGTGCCAAAAGTGGGAAACTAGCAGGTAATGTGCTTCTAGAGGAGAAATGCTGGGACTGAGGTGGCCAAATGATTATAAAATCTGAGGCAAGAAAGAGGGAATGATGGCATGGCCCACGTACCCCATGTTTTCTCCTGAGGCCGTGGACTTGCAGGGGTTAAAGGCCCGCTCTGGCAGATTTGGAAGGCAGTCAAGGCAGCCAGGCGAGAGCAGTGACATCAGCGTGACATCAGCGGCCCACAAACCGCATGGGTGGCAACCTCAGTGAGCAAAGCATTGTGACCTCACATCCCTCACTGCTTATGTTTGGGCACAGACAGAGCTGGGCTCAGACCGGCTCGCGCCTGCACTCCTGGCAAGCGTGCCTGCGAGGACTGGAAGCCCGCGAGGTCCTTGGGAGCTGCTGTGGGCAAGTCTGGGTTGTGATTCCCACGCCTTTGCCTGTTTCCTTAGCCATACGTGGTTGAGGAAGCCAAGCAGTGTGAGCGGTGCTTGCGGCGGCACAGGTGAGCGGTGCAGGAAAGGACTACGGGGTGGCCGTGGGCTGGGCGATGGTGTCTGGGGAGCTGTGAGTGTGTGGTGTCCTTCTTGAGGGGCCTGGGCGCTCCTTTGAGCCGCCCATCTCCCTGGGACAGCAAGTGACCTGTTTTGCAGCGTGTCACACCAGCAGGAGGGAGCAGCTGCTGTGCCCAGCTCTGCTGCAAGCCACAAGCATGGCCACGGAGACAGACTGGAACTGCCCCATCTGCCGTGACGGTCCCGGTGAAAAGGCTTCTGTAACACCGTGCGTCCACCAGTTCTGCCTGGGCTGCATTGTGCGCTGGGTCAAGACCAAGCCATTGTGCCCCCTGTGCAGGCAGCCTATCAAGAGCATCGTTTACTCTGTTCGGTCGGAGGAAGACTTTCTGGAGATAGCTCTCCCAAGCTCCTCAGACTCATGGGCTGCTGGTCACCAGGATGAGCAGGGGGCTGCGGAGCGCATGCCCAGCACCTATGTAGCTGGCTTCCCAGCTGAGCTCTGGGCTGGCATTTTCCAGGACTGCTCAGAAATCCTGGAGCCCCTGCTGCCCTGGCTGAACCAGGAGCTTTCGCAGCTGCTCAGGACCCACTGGTGGGAGGTGTCTCTGGTACAGAGTGTGGTCGTAGCCAATTTGTGCTACTATGGGCTGAGGCAGGAGGCCTTGGTCCAGGAGCTGCAAGGCCTGCTGCAGGAGCAGACGGTGGAATTTGTGCGCCGGCTCATTGACACTGCTGCTGACAGGTGCAGTGATGAGATCCTGCGGCGGATGAACCTCCTGAACTCCCATGCTCAGGAGGAAGAGGAGCAGGAGCAGGAGCAGGAGGAAGAGGAGGAGGGTCCCAAAGGCATCACTGCCTCCCTCCAGGGGACTCTCACCCCCATGGTGGCCTCCTCCCACAGCCCTATGGTCTCCAATGTGGAAGCAGACACTGGAACATTGGAAGCCACGCTGCGTGAGGGGCCCAGCCGCTCTCCATCCATGCCCGTCCATGCAGAGCGGGAGCAGCCCCAGGACGAGCCTGGCGAGGCAGCAGCAGCAGCAGCAGCAGCAGCAGGAGCAGCAGGAGAAGGCCCCTCTGCCCAAGGCTGCAGCCGCAGCCGTCGTGCTCCTGGCCGGGACACGGACAGCGTGCCCAAGGAGCGCCGGCGCCCCACAAAGAGGAAGGCCTCTAGACCTCAGGACTCTCCCCAGCCCCCAAAAAGGCCGTCCCGCCAGCGCAAGCCCAAGCCAAGGCCCCTTGATTGTAGGAAGTAGGAGTAGATGTAGGAGTAAAGAATCAATGTTAGGAGTTGGAAATTGTTTTTAGAAGTAGGAAATAAATGGTAGAGTTAGGAAATCAATTGTAGAAGTAGGAAATAAATTGTTGTTTCTCTGACACTGTCTCAGAGTGTGGCTTTCTCGGCCTTCTCCTGTTGCCTTTTCCCTCTGCCCTCAAATGCCAATGTGGGCGGCAACTGGGAGGGGAGGGGATAGGAACATTGTAGCCACAGGGGCCCAGAGGAGCCCTGGCAGGGGCCTGTGCCCAGTGCTACAGGAAGACAAGAAGCAGCCCCCAGGCCAAGCTTGGGACCCAGCCTGGGAGTCTGGAAAGCTTCCTGCTCTCAACTGCAGGGCAGGACAGGCCATCTTCATGGGGCATGAGCTGCAGGCAGCAAGCGAGCTAAAAGGGACAGAAGGAGCCCTCAGCTGGGGTCACAGTCAGTGCTGCAGAGGAAAGCAAAACTTCTCGGGATCCAGAGCCAATGTGGCCTGAGGGAAAGTTCCTTCTTGACCCCAGGGCTACTGATTGGCCGTGTTGAAAAGGGGCTCTGGAATGAAGGCAGCCAGTGGAAACACCGGTCGCCTTGGAGAACCACATGCCATCCTGCCTGTTCAGCAGAGTCAGCTGCACAGGACAACCCAGGGTCTGCCCGGCCAAGTGCCAGTGGCACAATAGGTAGAGTCTGCAAGGATGCTCCAGGAAGTCCCTGATGCAAAGAGATGGAGAGATGCTTCGTTGGTGTGGCTAGCTTTTAGCTGTCAGAATAAACCAAAACTCTTGTAGGGATCTTCAGAAGATCCCGCCCTTCAAAATGACAATGGCCTGCACCAAGAGAGGGGCCAGCTTCCAGTTTGATGCCGCCCTGAGCACTGAAGGGGATGAGTGGAGGGAAAGAGCCAAGAGGAAGGATGGATTTGAACAAATCCACAGGATTCCTGCCAAGCCATTGAAGCCTAAGTGCAGATGTATCCTTGGCCAAGGAAATGAGTGACTTGAGATGGCAACAAGTCAGATGTGTACAGGCGAGAAACGCAAGGCCTCTATTTAAGGAGGGTTCCGAACAATCAAGAGAGCTTTTGTCACGTGGATCACCGAGGGTTGTGTGTCTGTCTCCAGCCAGGACCGCGGTTACCGTTCTACTCAACGACAGCAGAGATTTTCTCCCCGTTTTGGACCGTTTTTGGTTTGCCCAAAAGGGTGCTTGATGCTTCTTTTTCAGTTCTCTCTCCATCGTCAACTTGATGTTTCAATGGGATGAGGAGAGCAACAGCGGGTTGCAAGGGTCACTGAGCTAAGGACCACACCATCGTGCCCGTCAACAGCGATCCAATGGGGCTGTGGAGAAGAAAAGAAATGGGAATTGAAAAGCAACCTGGCAAGAAGTTGATGCGGAGACTGGCAGGAGATGTCAGCATGTGCTCGCCTGTCCGAGTGGCGCAGGCGAGCAGCACTGAGAATAGAGAAGAAGGGCTGTCATGTCACGGGATTTAAAGCAGCCAAGCCACGTGCCGGATGTACACAGAAGCCTCCCGTGCCAAAAGTGGGAAACTAGCAGGTAATGTGCTTCTAGCGGAGAAATGCTGGGACTGAGGTGGCCAAATGATTATAAAATCTGAGGCAAGAAAGAGGGAATGATGGCATGGCCCACGTACCCCATATTTTCTCCTGAGGCCGTGGACTTGCAGGGGCTAAAGGCCCGCTCTGGCAGATTTGGAAGGCAGTCAAGGCAGCCAGGCGAGAGCAGTGACATCAGCGTGACATCAGCGGCCCACAAACCGCATGGGTGGCAACCTCAGTGAGCAAAGCATTGTGACCTCACATCCCTCACTGCTTATGTTTGGGCACAGACAGAGCTGGGCTCAGACCGGCTCGCGCCTGGACTCCTGGCAAGCGTGCCTGCGAGGACTGGAAGCCCGCGAGGTCCTTGGGAGCTGCTGTGGGCAAGTCTGGGTTGTGATTCCCACGCCTTTGCCTGTTTCCTTAGCCATACGTGGTTGAGGAAGCCAAGCAGTGTGAGCGGTGCTTGCGGCGGCACAGGTGAGCGGTGCAGGAAAGGACTACGGGGTGGCCGTGGGCTGGGCGATGGTGTCTGGGGAGCTGTGAGTGTGTGGTGTCCTTCTTGAGGGGCCTGGGCGCTCCTTTGAGCCACCCATCTCCCTGGGACAGCAAGTGACCTGTTTTGCAGCGTGTCACACCAGCAGGAGGGAGCAGCTGCTGTGCCCAGCTCTGCTGCAAGCCACAAGCATGGCCACGGAGACAGACTGGAACTGCCCCATCTGCCGTGACGGTCCCGGTGAAAAGGCTTCTGTAACACCGTGCGTCCACCAGTTCTGCCTGGGCTGCATTGTGCGCTGGGTCAAGACCAAGCCATTGTGCCCCCTGTGCAGGCAGCCTATCAAGAGCATCGTTTACTCTGTTCGGTCGGAGGAAGACTTTCTGGAGATAGCTCTCCCAAGCTCCTCAGACTCATGGGCTGCTGGTCACCAGGATGAGCAGGGGGCTGCGGAGCGCATGCCCAGCACCTATGTAGCTGGCTTCCCAGCTGAGCTCTGGGCTGGCATTTTCCAGGACTGCTCAGAAATCCTGGAGCCCCTGCTGCCCTGGCTGAACCAGGAGCTTTCGCAGCTGCTCAGGACCCACTGGTGGGAGGTGGCTCTGGCACAGAGTGTGGTCGTAGCCAATTTGTGCTACTATGGGCTGAGGCAGGAGGCCTTGGTCCAGGAGCTGCAAGGCCTGCTGCAGGAGCAGACGGTGGCATTTGTGCGCCGGCTCATTGACACTGCTGCTGACAGGTGCAGTGATGAGATCCTGCGGCGGATGAACCTCCTGAACTCCCATGCTCAGGAGGAAGAGGAGCAGGAGCAGGAGCAGGAGGAAGAGGAGGAGGGTCCCAAAGGCATCACTGCCTCCCTCCAGGGGACTCTCACCCCCATGGTGGCCTCCTCCCACAGCCCTATGGTCTCCAATGTGGAAGCAGACACTGGAACATTGGAAGCCACGCTGCGTGAGGGGCCCAGCCGCTCTCCATCCATGCCCGTCCATGCAGAGCGGGAGCAGCCCCAGGACGAGCCTGGCGAGGCAGCAGCAGCAGCAGCAGCAGCCGCAGCAGCAGCAGCAGCAGCAGGAGAAGGCCCCTCTGCCCAAGGCTGCAGCCGCAGCCGTCGTGCTCCTGGCCGGGACACGGACAGCGTGCCCAAGGAGCGCCGGCGCCCCACAAAGAGGAAGGCCTCTAGACCTCAGGACTCTCCCCAGCCCCCAAAAAGGCCGTCCCGCCAGCGCAAGCCCAAGCCAAGGCCCCTTGATTGTAGGAAGTAGGAGTAGATGTAGGAGTAAAGAATCAATGTTAGGAGTTGGAAATTGTTTTTAGAAGTAGGAAATAAATGGTAGAGTTAGGAAATCAATTGTAGAAGTAGGAAATAAATTGTTGTTTCTCTGACACAGTCTCAGAGTATGGCTTTCTCGGCCTTCTCCTGTTGCCTTTTCCCTCTGCCCTCAAATGCCAATGTGGGCGGCAACTGGGAGGGGAGGGGATAGGAACATTGTAGCCACAGGGGCCCAGAGGAGCCCTGGCAGGGGCCTGTGCCCAGTGCTACAGGAAGACAAGAAGCAGCCCCCAGGCCAAGCTTGGGACCCAGCCTGGGAGTCTGGAAAGCTTCCTGCTCTCAACTGCAGGGCAGGACAGGCCATCTTCATGGGGCATGAGCTGCAGGCAGCAAGCGAGCTAAAAGGGACAGAAGGAGCCCTCAGCTGGGGTCACAGTCAGTGCTGCAGAGGAAAGCAAAACTTCTCGGGATCCAGAGCCAATGTGGCCTGAGGGAAAGTTCCTTCTTGACCCCAGGGCTACTGATTGGCCGTGTTGAAAAGGGGCTCTGGAATGAAGGCAGCCAGTGGAAACACCGGTCGCCTTGGAGAACCACATGCCATCCTGCCTGTTCAGCAGAGTCAGCTGCACAGGACAACCCAGGGTCTGCCCGGCCAAGTGCCAGTGGCACAATAGGTAGAGTCTGCAAGGATGCTCCAGGAAGTCCCTGATGCAAAGAGATGGAGAGATGCTTCGTTGGTGTGGCTAGCTTTTAGCTGTCAGAATAAACCAAAACTCCTGTAGGGATCTTCAGAAGATCCCGCCCTTCAAAATGACAATGGCCTGCACCGAGAGAGGGGTCAGCTTCCAGTTTGATGCCGCCCTGAGCACTGAAGGGGATGAGTGGAGGGAAAGAGCCAAGAGGAAGGATGGATTTGAACAAATCCACAGGATTCCTGCCAAGCCATTGAAGCCTAAGTGCAGATGTATCCTTGGCCAAGGAAATGAGTGACTTGAGATGGCAACAAGTCAGATGTGTACAGGCGAGAAACGCAAGCCCTCTATTTAAGGAGGGTTCCGAACAATCAAGAGAGCTTTTGTCACGTGGATCACCGAGGGTTGTGTGTCTGTCTCCAGCCAGGACCGCGGTTACCGTTCTACTCAACGACAGCAGAGATTTTCTCCCCGTTTTGGACCGTTTTTGGTTTGCCCAAAAGGGTGCTTGATGCTTCTTTTTCAGTTCTCTCTCCATCGTCAACTTGATGTTTCAATGGGATGAGGAGAGCAACAGCGGGTTGCAAGGGTCACTGAGCTAAGGACCACACCATCGTGCCCGTCAACAGCGATCCAATGGGGCTGTGGAGAAGAAAAGAAATGGGAATTGAAAAGCAACCTGGCAAGAAGTTGATGCGGAGACTGGCAGGAGATGTCAGCATGTGCTCGCCTGTCCGAGTGGCGCAGGCGAGCAGCACTGAGAATAGAGAAGAAGGGCTGTCATGTCACGGGATTTAAAGCAGCCAAGCCACGTGCCGGATGTACACAGAAGCCTCCCGTGCCAAAAGTGGGAAACTAGCAGGTAATGTGCTTCTAGCGGAGAAATGCTGGGACTGAGGTGGCCAAATGATTATAAAATCCGAGGCAAGAAAGAGGGAATGATGGCATGGCCCACGTACCCCATGTTTTCTCTTGAGGCCGTGGACTTGCAGGGGCTAAAGGCCCGCTCTGGCAGATTTGGAAGGCAGTCAAGGCAGCCAGGCGAGAGCAGTGACATCAGCGTGACATCAGCGGCCCACAAACCGCATGGGTGGCAACCTCAGTGAGCAAAGCATTGTGACCTCACATCCCTCACTGCTTATGTTTGGGCACAGACAGAGCTGGGCTCAGACCGGCTCGCGCCTGGACTCCTGGCAAGCGTGCCTGCGAGGACTGGAATCCCGCGAGGTCCTTGGGAGCTGCTGTGGGCAAGTCTGGGTTGTGATTCCCACGCCTTTGCCTGTTTCCTTAGCCATATGTGGTTGAGGAAGCCAAGCAGTGTGAGCGGTGCTTGCGGCGGCACAGGTGAGCGGTGCAGGAAAGGACTACGGGGTGGCCGTGGGCTGGGCGATGGTGTCTGGGGAGCTGTGAGTGTGTGGTGTCCTTCTTGAGGGGCCTGGGCGCTCCTTTGAGCCGCCCATCTCCCTGGGACAGCAAGTGACCTGTTTTGCAGCGTGTCACACCAGCAGGAGGGAGCAGCTGCTGTGCCCAGCTCTGCTGCAAGCCACAAGCATGGCCACGGAGACAGACTGGAACTGCCCCATCTGCCGTGACGGTCCCGGTGAAAAGGCTTCTGTAACACCGTGCGTCCACCAGTTCTGCCTGGGCTGCATTGTGCGCTGGGTCAAGACCAAGCCATTGTGCCCCCTGTGCAGGCAGCCTATCAAGAGCATCGTTTACTCTGTTCGGTCGGAGGAAGACTTTCTGGAGATAGCTCTCCCAAGCTCCTCAGACTCATGGGCTGCTGGTCACCAGGATGAGCAGGGGGCTGCGGAGCGCATGCCCAGCACCTATGTAGCTGGCTTCCCAGCTGAGCTCTGGGCTGGCATTTTCCAGGACTGCTCAGAAATCCTGGAGCCCCTGCTGCCCTGGCTGAACCAGGAGCTTTCGCAGCTGCTCAGGACCCACTGGTGGGAGGTGGCTCTGGCACAGAGTGTGGTCGTAGCCAATTTGTGCTACTATGGGCTGAGGCAGGAGGCCTTGGTCCAGGAGCTGCAAGGCCTGCTGCAGGAGCAGACGGTGGCATTTGTGCGCCGGCTCATTGACACTGCTGCTGACAGGTGCAGTGATGAGATCCTGCGGCGGATGAACCTCCTGAACTCCCATGCTCAGGAGGAAGAGGAGCAGGAGCAGGAGCAGGAGGAAGAGGAGGAGGGTCCCAAAGGCATCACTGCCTCCCTCCAGGGGACTCTCACCCCCATGGTGGCCTCCTCCCACAGCCCTATGGTCTCCAATGTGGAAGCAGACACTGGAACATTGGAAGCCACGCTGCGTGAGGGGCCCAGCCGCTCTCCATCCATGCCCGTCCATGCAGAGCGGGAGCAGCCCCAGGACGAGCCTGGCGAGGCGGCAGCAGCAGCAGCAGCAGCAGCAGCAGCAGCAGCAGGAGAAGGCCCCTCTGCCCAAGGCTGCAGCCGCAGCCGTCGTGCTCCTGGCCGGGACATGGACAGCGTGCCCAAGGAGCGCCGGCGCCCCACAAAGAGGAAGGCCTCTAGACCTCAGGACTCTCCCCAGCCCCCAAAAAGGCCGTCCCGCCAGCGCAAGCCCAAGCCAAGGCCCCTTGATTGTAGGAAGTAGGAGTAGATGTAGGAGTAAAGAATCAATGTTAGGAGTTGGAAATTGTTTTTAGAAGTAGGAAATAAATGGTAGAGTTAGGAAATCAATTGTAGAAGTAGGAAATAAATTGTTGTTTCTCTGACACAGTCTCAGAGTGTGGCTTTCTCGGCCTTCTCGTGTTGCCTTTTCCCTCTGCCCTCAAATGCCAATGTGGGCGGCAACTGGGAGGGGAGGGGATAGGAACATTGTAGCCACAGGGGCCCAGAGGAGCCCTGGCAGGGGCCTGTGCCCAGTGCTACAGGAAGACAAGAAGCAGCCCCCAGGCCAAGCTTGGGACCCAGCCTGGGAGTCTGGAAAGCTTCCTGCTCTCAACTGCAGGGCAGGACAGGCCATCTTCATGGGGCATGAGCTGCAGGCAGCAAGCGAGCTAAAAGGGACAGAAGGAGCCCTCAGCTGGGGTCACAGTCAGTGCTGCAGAGGAAAGCAAAACTTCTCGGGATCCAGAGCCAATGTGGCCTGAGGGAAAGTTCCTTCTTGACCCCAGGGCTACTGATTGGCCGTGTTGAAAAGGGGCTCTGGAATGAAGGCAGCCAGTGGAAACACCGGTCGCCTTGGAGAACCACATGCCATCCTGCCTGTTCAGCAGAGTCAGCTGCACAGGACAACCCAGGGTCTGCCAGGCCAAGTGCCAGTGGCACAATAGGTAGAGTCTGCAAGGATGCTCCAGGAAGTCCCTGATGCAAAGAGATGGAGAGATGCTTCGTTGGTGTGGCTAGCTTTTAGCTGTCAGAATAAACCAAAACTCTTGTAGGGATCTTCAGAAGATCCCGCCCTTCAAAATGACAATGGCCTGCACCGAGAGAGGGGCCAGCTTCCAGTTTGATGCCGCCCTGAGCACTGAAGGGGATGAGTGGAGGGAAAGAGCCAAGAGGAAGGATGGATTTGAACAAATCCACAGGATTCCTGCCAAGCCATTGAAGCCTAAGTGCAGATGTATCCTTGGCCAAGGAAATGAGTGACTTGAGATGGCGACAAGTCAGATGTGTACAGGCGAGAAACGCAAGGCCTCTATTTAAGGAGGGTTCCGAACAATCAAGAGAGCTTTTGTCACGTGGATCACCGAGGGTTGTGTGTCTGTCTCCAGCCAGGACCGTGGTTACCGTTCTACTCAACGACAGCAGAGATTTTCTCCCCGTTTTGGACCGTTTTTGGTTTGCCCAAAAGGGTGCTTGATGCTTCTTTTTCAGTTCTCTCTCCATCGTCAACTTGATGTTTCAATGGGATGAGGAGAGCAACAGCGGGTTGCAAGGGTCACTGAGCTAAGGACCACACCATCGTGCCCGTCAACAGCGATCCAATGGGGCTGTGGAGAAGAAAAGAAATGGGAATAGAAAAGCAACCTGGCAAGAAGTTGATGCGGAGACTGGCAGGAGATGTCAGCATGTGCTCGCCTGTCCGAGTGGCGCAGGCGAGCAGCACTGAGAATAGAGAAGAAGGGCTGTCATGTCACGGGATTTAAAGCAGCCAAGCCACGTGCCTGATGTACACAGAAGCCTCCCGTGCCAAAAGTGGGAAACTAGCAGGTAATGTGCTTCTAGAGGAGAAATGCTGGGACTGAGGTGGCCAAATGATTATAAAATCTGAGGCAAGAAATAGGGAATGATGGCATGGCCCACGTACCCCATGTTTTCTCCTGAGGCCGTGTACTTGCAGGGGCTAAAGGCCCGCTCTGGCAGATTTGGAAGGCAGTCAAGGCAGCCAGGCGAGAGCAGTGACATCAGCGTGACATCAGCGGCCCACAAACCGCATGGGTGGCAACCTCAGTGAGCAAAGCATTGTGACCTCACATCCCTCACTGCTTATGTTTGGGCACAGACAGAGCTGGGCTCAGACCGGCTCGCGCCTGGACTCCTGGCAAGCGTGCCTGCGAGGACTGGAAGCCCGCGAGGTCCTTGGGAGCTGCTGTGGGCAAGTCTGGGTTGTGATTCCCACGCCTTTGCCTGTTTCCTTAGCCATACGTGGTTGAGGAAGCCAAGCAGTGTGAGCGGTGCTTGCGGCGGCACAGGTGAGCGGTGCAGGAAAGGACTACGGGGTGGCCGTGGGCTGGGCGATGGTGTCTGGGGAGCTGTGAGTGTGTGGTGTCCTTCTTGAGGGGCCTGGGCGCTCCTTTGAGCCGCCCATCTCCCTGGGACAGCAAGTGACCTGTTTTGCAGCGTGTCACACCAGCAGGAGGGAGCAGCTGCTGTGCCCAGCTCTGCTGCAAGCCACAAGCATGGCCACGGAGACAGACTGGAACTGCCCCATCTGCCGTGACGGTCCCGGTGAAAAGGCTTCTGTAACACCGTGCGTCCACCAGTTCTGCCTGGGCTGCATTGTGCGCTGGGTCAAGACCAAGCCATTGTGCCCCCTGTGCAGGCAGCCTATCAAGAGCATCGTTTACTCTGTTCGGTCGGAGGAAGACTTTCTGGAGATAGCTCTCCCAAGCTCCTCAGACTCATGGGCTGCTGGTCACCAGGATGAGCAGGGGGCTGCGGAGCGCATGCCCAGCACCTATGTAGCTGGCTTCCCAGCTGAGCTCTGGGCTGGCATTTTCCAGGACTGCTCAGAAATCCTGGAGCCCCTGCTGCCCTGGCTGAACCAGGAGCTTTCGCAGCTGCTCAGGACCCACTGGTGGGAGGTGGCTCTGGCACAGAGTGTGGTCGTAGCCAATTTGTGCTACTATGGGCTGAGGCAGGAGGCCTTGGTCCAGGAGCTGCAAGGCCTGCTGCAGGAGCAGACGGTGGCATTTGTGCGCCGGCTCATTGACACTGCTGCTGACAGGTGCAGTGATGAGATCCTGCGGCGGATGAACCTCCTGAACTCCCATGCTCAGGAGGAAGAGGAGCAGGAGCAGGAGCAGGAGGAAGAGGAGGAGGGTCCCAAAGGCATCACTGCCTCCCTCCAGGGGACTCTCACCCCCATGGTGGCCTCCTCCCACAGCCCTATGGTCTCCAATGTGGAAGCAGACAGTGGAACATTGGAAGCCACGCTGCGTGAGGGGCCCAGCCGCTCTCCATCCATGCCCGTCCATGCAGAGCGGGAGCAGCCCCAGGACGAGCCTGGCGAGGCGGCAGCAGCAGCAGCAGCAGCAGCAGCAGCAGCAGCAGGAGAAGGCCCCTCTGCCCAAGGCTGCAGCCGCAGCCGTCGTGCTCCTGGCCGGGACACGGACAGCGTGCCCAAGGAGCGCCGGCGCCCCACAAAGAGGAAGGCCTCTAGACCTCAGGACTCTCCCCAGCCCCCAAAAAGGCCGTCCCGCCAGCGCAAGCCCAAGCCAAGGCCCCTTGATTGTAGGAAGTAGGAGTAGATGTAGGAGTAAAGAATCAATGTTAGGAGTTGGAAATTGTTTTTAGAAGTAGGAAATAAATGGTAGAGTTAGGAAATCAATTGTAGAAGTAGGAAATAAATTGTTGTTTCTCTGACACAGTCTCAGAGTGTGGCTTTCTCGGCCTTCTCGTGTTGCCTTTTCCCTCTGCCCTCAAATGCCAATGTGGGCGGCAACTGGGAGGGGAGGGGATAGGAACATTGTAGCCACAGGGGCCCAGAGGAGCCCTGGCAGGGGCCTGTGCCCAGTGCTACAGGAAGACAAGAAGCAGCCCCCAGGCCAAGCTTGGGACCCAGCCTGGGAGTCTGGAAAGCTTCCTGCTCTCAACTGCAGGGCAGGACAGGCCATCTTCATGGGGCATGAGCTGCAGGCAGCAAGCGAGCTAAAAGGGACAGAAGGAGCCCTCAGCTGGGGTCACAGTCAGTGCTGCAGAGGAAAGCAAAACTTCTCGGGATCCAGAGCCAATGTGGCCTGAGGGAAAGTTCCTTCTTGACCCCAGGGCTACTGATTGGCCGTGTTGAAAAGGGGCTCTGGAATGAAGGCAGCCAGTGGAAACACCGGTCGCCTTGGAGAACCACATGCCATCCTGCCTGTTCAGCAGAGTCAGCTGCACAGGACAACCCAGGGTCTGCCAGGCCAAGTGCCAGTGGCACAATAGGTAGAGTCTGCAAGGATGCTCCAGGAAGTCCCTGATGCAAAGAGATGGAGAGATGCTTCGTTGGTGTGGCTAGCTTTTAGCTGTCAGAATAAACCAAAACTCTTGTAGGGATCTTCAGAAGATCCCGCCCTTCAAAATGACAATGGCCTGCACCGAGAGAGGGGCCAGCTTCCAGTTTGATGCCGCCCTGAGCACTGAAGGGGATGAGTGGAGGGAAAGAGCCAAGAGGAAGGATGGATTTGAACAAATCCACAGGATTCCTGCCAAGCCATTGAAGCCTAAGTGCAGATGTATCCTTGGCCAAGGAAATGAGTGACTTGAGATGGCGACAAGTCAGATGTGTACAGGCGAGAAACGCAAGGCCTCTATTTAAGGAGGGTTCCGAACAATCAAGAGAGCTTTTGTCACGTGGATCACCGAGGGTTGTGTGTCTGTCTCCAGCCAGGACCGCGGTTACCGTTCTACTCAACGACAGCAGAGATTTTCTCCCCGTTTTGGACCGTTTTTGGTTTGCCCAAAAGGGTGCTTGATGCTTCTTTTTCAGTTCTCTCTCCATCGTCAACTTGATGTTTCAATGGGATGAGGAGAGCAACAGCGGGTTGCAAGGGTCACTGAGCTAAGGACCACACCATCGTGCCCGTCAACAGCGATCCAATGGGGCTGTGGAGAAGAAAAGAAATGGGAATTGAAAAGCAACCTGGCAAGAAGTTGATGCGGAGACTGGCAGGAGATGTCAGCATGTGCTCGCCTGTCCGAGTGGCGCAGGCGAGCAGCACTGAGAATAGAGAAGAAGGGCTGTCATGTCACGGGATTTAAAGCAGCCAAGCCACGTGCCTGATGTACACAGAAGCCTCCCGTGCCAAAAGTGGGAAACTAGCAGGTAATGTGCTTCTAGAGGAGAAATGCTGGGACTGAGGTGGCCAAATGATTATAAAATCTGAGGCAAGAAATAGGGAATGATGGCATGGCCCACGTACCCCATGTTTTCTCTTGAGGCCGTGTACTTGCAGGGGCTAAAGGCCCGCTCTGGCAGATTTGGAAGGCAGTCAAGGCAGCCAGGCGAGAGCAGTGACATCAGCGTGACATCAGCGGCCCACAAACCGCATGGGTGGCAACCTCAGTGAGCAAAGCATTGTGACCTCACATCCCTCACTGCTTATGTTTGGGCACAGACAGAGCTGGGCTCAGACCGGCTCGCGCCTGGACTCCTGGCAAGCGTGCCTGCGAGGACTGGAAGCCCGCGAGGTCCTTGGGAGCTGCTGTGGGCAAGTCTGGGTTGTGATTCCCACGCCTTTGCCTGTTTCCTTAGCCATACGTGGTTGAGGAAGCCAAGCAGTGTGAGCGGTGCTTGCGGCGGAACAGGTGAGCGGTGCAGGAAAGGACTACGGGGTGGCCGTGGGCTGGGCGATGGTGTCTGGGGAGCTGTGAGTGTGTGGTGTCCTTCTTGAGGGGCCTGGGCGCTCCTTTGAGCCGCCCATCTCCCTGGGACAGCAAGTGACCTGTTTTGCAGCGTGTCACACCAGCAGGAGGGAGCAGCTGCTGTGCCCAGCTCTGCTGCAAGCCACAAGCATGGCCACGGAGACAGACTGGAACTGCCCCATCTGCCGTGACGGTCCCGGTGAAAAGGCTTCTGTAACACCGTGCGTCCACCAGTTCTGCCTGGGCTGCATTGTGCGCTGGGTCAAGACCAAGCCATTGTGCCCCCTGTGCAGGCAGCCTATCAAGAGCATCGTTTACTCTGTTCGGTCGGAGGAAGACTTTCTGGAGATAGCTCTCCCAAGCTCCTCAGACTCATGGGCTGCTGGTCACCAGGATGAGCAGGGGGCTGCGGAGCGCATGCCCAGCACCTATGTAGCTGGCTTCCCAGCTGAGCTCTGGGCTGGCATTTTCCAGGACTGCTCAGAAATCCTGGAGCCCCTGCTGCCCTGGCTGAACCAGGAGCTTTCGCAGCTGCTCAGGACCCACTGGTGGGAGGTGGCTCTGGCACAGAGTGTGGTCGTAGCCAATTTGTGCTACTATGGGCTGAGGCAGGAGGCCTTGGTCCAGGAGCTGCAAGGCCTGCTGCAGGAGCAGACGGTGGCATTTGTGCGCCGGCTCATTGACACTGCTGCTGACAGGTGCAGTGATGAGATCCTGCGGCGGATGAACCTCCTGAACTCCCATGCTCAGGAGGAAGAGGAGCAGGAGCAGGAGCAGGAGGAAGAGGAGGAGGGTCCCAAAGGCATCACTGCCTCCCTCCAGGGGACTCTCACCCCCATGGTGGCCTCCTCCCACAGCCCTATGGTCTCCAATGTGGAAGCAGACACTGGAACATTGGAAGCCACGCTGCGTGAGGGGCCCAGCCTCTCTCCATCCATGCCCGTCCATGCAGAGCGGGAGCAGCCCCAGGACGAGCCTGGCGAGGCGGCAGCAGCAGCAGCAGCAGCAGCAGCAGCAGCAGCAGCAGCAGGAGAAGGCCCCTCTGCCCAAGGCTGCAGCCGCAGCCGTCGTGCTCCTGGCCGGGACACGGACAGCGTGCCCAAGGAGCGCCGGCGCCCCACAAAGAGGAAGGCCTCTAGACCTCAGGACTCTCCCCAGCCCCCAAAAAGGCCGTTCCGCCAGCGCAAGCCCAAGCCAAGGCCCCTTGATTGTAGGAAGTAGGAGTAGATGTAAGAGTAAAGAATCAATGTTAGGAGTTGGAAATTGTTTTTAGAAGTAGGAAATAAATGGTAGAGTTAGGAAATCAATTGTAGAAGTAGGAAATAAATTGTTGTTTCTCTGACACAGTCTCAGAGTGTGGCTTTCTCGGCCTTCTCCTGTTGCCTTTTCCCTCTGCCCTCAAATGCCAATGTGGGCGGCAACTGGGAGGGGAGGGGATAGGAACATTGTAGCCACAGGGGCCCAGAGGAGCCCTGGCAGGGGCCTGTGCCCAGTGCTACAGGAAGACAAGAAGCAGCCCCCAGGCCAAGCTTGGGACCCAGCCTGGGAGTCTGGAAAGCTTCCTGCTCTCAACTGCAGGGCAGGACAGGCCATCTTCATGGGGCATGAGCTGCAGGCAGCAAGCGAGCTAAAAGGGACAGAAGGAGCCCTCAGCTGGGGTCACAGTCAGTGCTGCAGAGGAAAGCAAAACTTCTCGGGATCCAGAGCCAATGTGGCCTGAGGGAAAGTTCCTTCTTGACCCCAGGGCTACTGATTGGCCGTGTTGAAAAGGGGCTCTGGAATGAAGGCAGCCAGTGGAAACACCGGTCGCCTTGGAGAACCACATGCCATCCTGCCTGTTCAGCAGAGTCAGCTGCACAGGACAACCCAGGGTCTGCCAGGCCAAGTGCCAGTGGCACAATAGGTAGAGTCTGCAAGGATGCTCCAGGAAGTCCCTGATGCAAAGAGATGGAGACATGCTTCGTTGGTGTGGCTAGCTTTTAGCTGTCAGAATAAACCAAAACTCTTGTAGGGATCTTCAGAAGATCCCGCCCTTCAAAATGACAATGGCCTGCACCGAGAGAGGGGCCAGCTTCCAGTTTGATGCCGCCCTGAGCACTGAAGGGGATGAGTGGAGGGAAAGAGCCAAGAGGAAGGATGGATTTGAACAAATCCACAGGATTCCTGCCAAGCCATTGAAGCCTAAGTGCAGATGTATCCTTGGCCAAGGAAATGAGTGATTTGAGATGGCAACAAGTCAGATGTGTACAGGCGAGAAACGCAAGCCCTCTATTTAAGGAGGGTTCCGAACAATCAAGAGAGCTTTTGTCACGTGGATCACCGAGGGTTGTGTGTCTGTCTCCAGCCAGGACCGCGGTTACCGTTCTACTCAACGACAGCAGAGATTTTCTCCCCGTTTTGGACCGTTTTTGGTTTGCCCAAAAGGGTGCTTGATGCTTCTTTTTCAGTTCTCTCTCCATCGTCAACTTGATGTTTCAATGGGATGAGGAGAGCAACAGCGGGTTGCAAGGGTCACTGAGCTAAGGACCACACCATCGTGCCCGTCAACAGCGATCCAATGGGGCTGTGGAGAAGAAAAGAAATGGGAATTGAAAAGCAACCTGGCAAGAAGTTGATGCGGAGACTGGCAGGAGATGTCAGCATGTGCTCGCCTGTCCGAGTGGCGCAGGCGAGCAGCACTGAGAATAGAGAAGAAGGGCTGTCATGTCACGGGATTTAAAGCAGCCAAGCCACGTGCCTGATGTACACAGAAGCCTCCCGTGCCAAAAGTGGGAAACTAGCAGGTAATGTGCTTCTTGCGGAGAAATGATGGGACTGAGGTGGCCAAATGATTATAAAATCCGAGGCAAGAAAGAGGGAATGATGGCATGGCCCACGTACCCCATGTTTTCTCCTGAGGCCGTGTACTTGCAGGGGCTAAAGGCCCGCTCTGGCAGATTTGGAAGGCAGTCAAGGCAGCCAGGCGAGAGCAGTGACATCAGCGTGACATCAGCGGCCCACAAACCGCATGGGTGGCAACCTCAGTGAGCAAAGCATTGTGACCTCACATCCCTCACTGCTTATGTTTGGGCACAGACAGAGCTGGGCTCAGACCGGCTCGCGCCTGGACTCCTGGCAAGCGTGCCTGCGAGGACTGGAAGCCCGCGAGGTCCTTGGGAGCTGCTGTGGGCAAGTCTGGGTTGTGATTCCCACGCCTTTGCCTGTTTCCTTAGCCATACGTGGTTGAGGAAGCCAAGCAGTGTGAGCGGTGCTTGCGGCGGAACAGGTGAGCGGTGCAGGAAAGGACTACGGGGTGGCCGTGGGCTGGGCGATGGTGTCTGGGGAGCTGTGAGTGTGTGGTGTCCTTGAGGGGCCTGGGCGCTCCTTTGAGCCGCCCATCTCCCTGGGACAGCAAGTGACCTGTTTTGCAGCGTGTCACACCAGCAGGAGGGAGCAGCTGCTGTGCCCAGCTCTGCTGCAAGCCACAAGCATGGCCACGGAGACAGACTGGAACTGCCCCATCTGCCGTGACGGTCCTGGTGAAAAGGCTTCTGTAACACCGTGCGTCCACCAGTTCTGCCTGGGCTGCATTGTGCGCTGGGTCAAGACCAAGCCATTGTGCCCCCTGTGCAGGCAGCCTATCAAGAGCATCGTTTACTCTGTTCGGTCGGAGGAAGACTTTCTGGAGATAGCTCTCCCAAGCTCCTCAGACTCATGGGCTGCTGGTCACCAGGATGAGCAGGGGGCTGCGGAGCGCATGCCCAGCACCTATGTAGCTGGCTTCCCAGCTGAGCTCTGGGCTGGCATTTTCCAGGACTGCTCAGAAATCCTGGAGCCCCTGCTGCCCTGGCTGAACCAGGAGCTTTCGCAGCTGCTCAGGACCCACTGGTGGGAGGTGGCTCTGGCACAGAGTGTGGTCGTAGCCAATTTGTGCTACTATGGGCTGAGGCAGGAGGCCTTGGTCCAGGAGCTGCAAGGCCTGCTGCAGGAGCAGACGGTGGCATTTGTGCGCCGGCTCATTGACACTGCTGCTGACAGGTGCAGTGATGAGATCCTGCGGTGGATGAACCTCCTGAACTCCCATGCTCAGGAGGAAGAGGAGCAGGAGCAGGAGCAGGAGGAAGAGGAGGAGGGTCCCAAAGGCATCACTGCCTCCCTCCAGGGGACTCTCACCCCCATGGTGGCCTCCTCCCACAGCCCTATGGTCTCCAATGTGGAAGCAGACACTGGAACATTGGAAGCCACGCTGCGTGAGGGGCCCAGCCGCTCTCCATCCATGCCCGTCCATGCAGAGCGGGAGCAGCCCCAGGACGAGCCTGGCGAGGCGGCAACAGCAGCAGCAGCAGCAGCAGCAGCAGCAGCAGGAGAAGGCCCCTCTGCCCAAGGCTGCAGCCGCAGCCGTCGTGCTCCTGGCCGGGACACGGACAGCGTGCCCAAGGAGCGCCGGCGCCCCACAAAGAGGAAGGCCTCTAGACCTCAGGACTCTCCCCAGCCCCCAAAAAGGCCGTCCCGCCAGCGCAAGCCCAAGCCAAGGCCCCTTGATTGTAGGAAGTAGGAGTAGATGTAGGAGTAAAGAATCAATGTTAGGAGTTGGAAATTGTTTTTAGAAGTAGGAAATAAATGGTAGAGTTAGGAAATCAATTGTAGAAGTAGGAAATAAATTGTTGTTTCTCTGACACAATCTCAGAGTGTGGCTTTCTCGGCCTTCTCCTGTTGCCTTTTCCCTCTGCCCTCAAATGCCAATGTGGGTGGCAACTGGGAGGGGAGGGGATAGGAACATTGTAGCCACAGGGGCCCAGAGGAGCCCTGGCAGGGGCCTGTGCCCAGTGCTACAGGAAGACAAGAAGCAGCCCCCAGGCAGGCCAAGCTTGGGACCCAGCCTGGGAGTCTGGAAAGCTTCCTGCTCTCAACTGCAGGGCAGGACAGGCCATCTTCATGGGGCATGAGCTGCAGGCAGCAAGCGAGCTAAAAGGGACAGAAGGAGCCCTCAGCTGGGGTCACAGTCAGTGCTGCAGAGGAAAGCAAAACTTCTTGGGATCCAGAGCCAATGTGGCCTGAGGGAAAGTTCCTTCTTGACCCCAGGGCTACTGATTGGCCGTGTTGAAAAGGGGCTCTGGAATGAAGGCAGCCAGTGGAAACACCGGTCGCCTTGGAGAACCACATGCCATCCTGCCTGATCAGCAGAGTCAGCTGCACAGGACAACCCAGGGTCTGCCAGGCCAAGTGCCAGTGGCACAATAGGTAGAGTCTGCAAGGATGCTCCAGGAAGTCCCTGATGCAAAGAGATGGAGAGATGCTTCGTTGGTGTGGCTAGCTTTTAGCTGTCAGAATAAACCAAAACTCTTGTAGGGATCTTCAGAAGATCCCGCCCTTCAAAATGACAATGGCCTGCACCGAGAGAGGGGCCAGCTTCCAGTTTGATGCCGCCCTGAGCACTGAAGGGGATGAGTGGAGGGAAAGAGCCAAGAGGAAGGATGGATTTGAACAAATCCACAGGATTCCTGCCAAGCCATTGAAGCCTAAGTGCAGATGTATCCTTGGCCAAGGAAATGAGTGACTTGAGATGGCGACAAGTCAGATGTGTACAGGCGAGAAACGCAAGCCCTCTATTTAAGGAGGGTTCCGAACAATCAAGAGAGCTTTTGTCACGTGGATCACCGAGGGTTGTGTGTCTGTCTCCAGCCAGGACCGCGGTTACCGTTCTACTCAACGACAGCAGAGATTTTCTCCCCGTTTTGGACCGTTTTTGGTTTGCCCAAAAGGGTGCTTGATGCTTCTTTTTCAGTTCTCTCTCCATCGTCAACTTGATGTTTCAATGGGATGAGGAGAGCAACAGCGGGTTGCAAGGGTCACTGAGCTAAGGACCACACCATCGTGCCCGTCAACAGCGATCCAATGGCGCTGTGGAGAAGAAAAGAAATGGGAATTGAAAAGCAACCTGGCAAGAAGTTGATGCGGAGACTGGCAGGAGATGTCAGCATGTGCTCGCCTGTCCGAGTGGCGCAGGCGAGCAGCACTGAGAATAGAGAAGAAGGGCTGTCATGTCACGGGATTTAAAGCAGCCAAGCCACGTGCCTGATGTACACAGAAGCCTCCCGTGCCAAAAGTGGGAAACTAGCAGGTAATGTGCTTCTTGCGGAGAAATGATGGGACTGAGGTGGCCAAATGATTATAAAATCCGAGGCAAGAAAGAGGGAATGATGGCATGGCCCACGTACCCCATGTTTTCTCCTGAGGCCGTGTACTTGCAGGGGCTAAAGGCCCGCTCTGGCAGATTTGGAAGGCAGTCAAGGCAGCCAGGCGAGAGCAGTGACATCAGCGTGACATCAGCGGCCCACAAACCGCATGGGTGGCAACCTCAGTGAGCAAAGCATTGTGACCTCACATCCCTCACTGCTTATGTTTGGGCACAGACAGAGCTGGGCTCAGACCGGCTCGCGCCTGGACTCCTGGCAAGCGTGCCTGCGAGGACTGGAAGCCCGCGAGGTCCTTGGGAGCTGCTGTGGGCAAGTCTGGGTTGTGATTCCCACGCCTTTGCCTGTTTCCTTAGCCATACGTGGTTGAGGAAGCCAAGCAGTGTGAGCGGTGCTTGCGGCGGAACAGGTGAGCGGTGCAGGAAAGGACTACGGGGTGGCTGTGGGCTGGGCGATGGTGTCTGGGGAGCTGTGAGTGTGTGGTGTCCTTGAGGGGCCTGGGCGCTCCTTTGAGCCACCCATCTCCCTGGGACAGCAAGTGACCTGTTTTGCAGCGTGTCACACCAGCAGGAGGGAGCAGCTGCTGTGCCCAGCTCTGCTGCAAGCCACAAGCATGGCCACGGAGACAGACTGGAACTGCCCCATCTGCCGTGACGGTCCCGGTGAAAAGGCTTCTGTAACACCGTGCGTCCACCAGTTCTGCCTGGGCTGCATTGTGCGCTGGGTCAAGACCAAGCCATTGTGCCCCCTGTGCAGGCAGCCTATCAAGAGCATCGTTTACTCTGTTCGGTCGGAGGAAGACTTTCTGGAGATAGCTCTCCCAAGCTCCTCAGACTCATGGGCTGCTGGTCACCAGGATGAGCAGGGGGCTGCGGAGCGCATGCCCAGCACCTATGTAGCTGGCTTCCCAGCTGAGCTCTGGGCTGGCATTTTCCAGGACTGCTCAGAAATCCTGGAGCCCCTGCTGCCCTGGCTGAACCAGGAGCTTTCGCAGCTGCTCAGGACCCACTGGTGGGAGGTGGCTCTGGCACAGAGTGTGGTCGTAGCCAATTTGTGCTACTATGGGCTGAGGCAGGAGGCCTTGGTCCAGGAGCTGCAAGGCCTGCTGCAGGAGCAGACGGTGGCATTTGTGCGCCGGCTCATTGACACTGCTGCTGACAGGTGCAGTGATGAGATCCTGCGGTGGATGAACCTCCTGAACTCCCATGCTCAGGAGGAAGAGGAGCAGGAGCAGGAGCAGGAGCAGGAGGAAGAGGAGGAGGGTCCCAAAGGCATCACTGCCTCCCTCCAGGGGACTCTCACCCCCATGGTGGCCTCCTCCCACAGCCCTATGGTCTCCAATGTGGAAGCAGACACTGGAACATTGGAAGCCACGCTGCGTGAGGGGCCCAGCCGCTCTCCATCCATGCCCGTCCATGCAGAGCGGGAGCAGCCCCAGGACGAGCCTGGCGAGGCGGCAACAGCAGCAGCAGCAGCAGCAGCAGCAGCAGCAGCAGGAGAAGGCCCCTCTGCCCAAGGCTGCAGCCGCAGCCGTCGTGCTCCTGGCCGGGACACGGACAGCGTGCCCAAGGAGCGCCGGCGCCCCACAAAGAGGAAGGCCTCTAGACCTCAGGACTCTCCCCAGCCCCCAAAAAGGCCGTCCCGCCAGCGCAAGCCCAAGCCAAGGCCCCTTGATTGTAGGAAGTAGGAGTAGATGTAGGAGTAAAGAATCAATGTTAGGAGTTGGAAATTGTTTTTAGAAGTAGGAAATAAATGGTAGAGTTAGGAAATCAATTGTAGAAGTAGGAAATAAATTGTTGTTTCTCTGACACAATCTCAGAGTGTGGCTTTCTCGGCCTTCTCCTGTTGCCTTTTCCCTCTGCCCTCAAATGCCAATGTGGGCGGCAACTGGGAGGGGAGGGGATAGGAACATTGTAGCCACAGGGGCCCAGAGGAGCCCTGGCAGGGGCCTGTGCCCAGTGCTACAGGAAGACAAGAAGCAGCCCCCAGGCAGGCCAAGCTTGGGACCCAGCCTGGGAGTCTGGAAAGCTTCCTGCTCTCAACTGCAGGGCAGGACAGGCCATCTTCATGGGGCATGAGCTGCAGGCAGCAAGCGAGCTAAAAGGGACAGAAGGAGCCCTCAGCTGGGGTCACAGTCAGTGCTGCAGAGGAAAGCAAAACTTCTCGGGATCCAGAGCCAATGTGGCCTGAGGGAAAGTTCCTTCTTGACCCCAGGGCTACTGATTGGCCGTGTTGAAAAGGGGCTCTGGAATGAAGGCAGCCAGTGGAAACACCGGTCGCCTTGGAGAACCACATGCCATCCTGCCTGTTCAGCAGAGTCAGCTGCACAGGACAACCCAGGGTCTGCCAGGCCAAGTGCCAGTGGCACAATAGGTAGAGTCTGCAAGGATGCTCCAGGAAGTCCCTGATGCAAAGAGATGGAGACATGCTTCGTTGGTGTGGCTAGCTTTTAGCTGTCAGAATAAACCAAAACTCTTGTAGGGATCTTCAGAAGATCCCGCCCTTCAAAATGACAATGGCCTGCACCGAGAGAGGGGCCAGCTTCCAGTTTGATGCCGCCCTGAGCACTGAAGGGGATGAGTGGAGGGAAAGAGCCAAGAGGAAGGATGGATTTGAACAAATCCACAGGATTCCTGCCAAGCCATTGAAGCCTAAGTGCAGATGTATCCTTGGCCAAGGAAATGAGTGACTTGAGATGGCGACAAGTCAGATGTGTACAGGCGAGAAACGCAAGCCCTCTATTTAAGGAGGGTTCCGAACAATCAAGAGAGCTTTTGTCACGTGGATCACCGAGGGTTGTGTGTCTGTCTCCAGCCAGGACCGCGGTTACCGTTCTACTCAACGACAGCAGAGATTTTCTCCCCATTTTGGACCGTTTTTGGTTTGCCCAAAAGGGTGCTTGATGCTTCTTTTTCAGTTCTCTCTCCATCGTCAACTTGATGTTTCAATGGGATGAGGAGAGCAACAGCGGGTTGCAAGGGTCACTGAGCTAAGGACCACACCATCGTGCCCGTCAACAGCGATCCAATGGGGCTGTGGAGAAGAAAAGAAATGGGAATTGAAAAGCAACCTGGCAAGAAGTTGATGCGGAGACTGGCAGGAGATGTCAGCATGTGCTCGCCTGTCCGAGTGGCGCAGGCGAGCAGCACTGAGAATAGAGAAGAAGGGCTGTCATGTCACGGGATTTAAAGCAGCCAAGCCACGTGCCGGATGTACACAGAAGCCTCCCGTGGCAAAAGTGGGAAACTAGCAGGTAATGTGCTTCTAGCGGAGAAATGCTGGGACTGAGGTGGCCAAATGATTGTAAATTCCGAGGCAAGAAAGAGGGAATGATGGCATGGCCCACTTACCCCATGTTTTCTCCTGAGGCCGTGTACTTGCAGGGGCTAAAGGCCCGCTCTGGCAGATTTGGAAGGCAGTCAAGGCAGCCAGGCCAGAGCAGTGACAACAGCGTGACATCAGCGGCCCACAAACCGCATGGGTGGCAACCTCAGTGAGCAAAGCATTGTGACCTCACATCCCTCACTGCTTATGTTTGGGCACAGACAGAGCTGGGCTCAGACCGGCTCGCGCCTGGACTCCTGGCAAGCGTGCCTGCGAGGACTGGAAGCCCGCGAGGTCCTTGGGAGCTGCTGTGGGCAAGTCTGGGTTGTGATTCCCACGCCTTTGCCTGTTTCCTTAGCCATACGTGGTTGAGGAAGCCAAGCAGTGTGAGCGGTGCTTGCGGCGGCACAGGTGAGCGGTGCAGGAAAGGACTACGGGGTGGCCGTGGGCTGGGCGATGGTGTCTGGGGAGCTGTGAGTGTGTGGTGTCCTTCTTGAGGGGCCTGGGCGCTCCTTTGAGCCGCCCATCTCCCTGGGACAGCAAGTGACCTGTTTTGCAGCGTGTCACACCAGCAGGAGGGAGCAGCTGCTGTGCCCAGCTCTGCTGCAAGCCACAAGCATGGCCACGGAGACAGACTGGAACTGCCCCATCTGCCGTGACGGTCTCGGTGAAAAGGCTTCTGTAACACCGTGCGTCCACCAGTTCTGCCTGGGCTGCATTGTGCGCTGGGTCAAGACCAAGCCATTGTGCCCCCTGTGCAGGCAGCCTATCAAGAGCATCGTTTACTCTGTTCGGTCGGAGGAAGACTTTCTGGAGATAGCTCTCCCAAGCTCCTCAGACTCATGGGCTGCTGGTCACCAGGATGAGCAGGGGGCTGCGGAGCGCATGCCCAGCACCTATGTAGCTGGCTTCCCAGCTGAGCTCTGGGCTGGCATTTTCCAGGACTGCTCAGAAATCCTGGAGCCCCTGCTGCCCTGGCTGAACCAGGAGCTTTCGCAGCTGCTCAGGACCCACTGGTGGGAGGTGGCTCTGGCACAGAGTGTGGTCGTAGCCAATTTGCGCTACTATGGGCTGAGGCAGGAGGCCTTGGTCCAGGAGCTGCAAGGCCTGCTGCAGGAGCAGACGGTGGCATTTGTGCGCCGGCTCATTGACACTGCTGCTGACAGGTGCAGTGATGAGATCCTGCGGCGGATGAACCTCCTGAACTCCCATGCTCAGGAGGAAGAGGAGCAGGAGCAGGAGCAGGAGGAAGAGGAGGAGGGTCCCAAAGGCATCACTGCCTCCCTCCAGGGGACTCTCACCCCCATGGTGGCCTCCTCCCACAGCCCTATGGTCTCCAATGTGGAAGCAGACACTGGAACATTGGAAGCCACGCTGCGTGAGGGGCCCAGCCGCTCTCCATCCATGCCCGTCCATGCAGAGCGGGAGCAGCCCCAGGACGAGCCTGGCGAGGCGGCAGCAGCAGCAGCAGCAGCAGCAGCAGCAGCAGCAGCAGGAGAAGGCCCCTCTGCCCATGGCTGCAGCCGCAGCCCTCGTGCTCCTGGCCGGGACACGGACAGCGTGCCCAAGGAGCGCCGGCGCCCCACAAAGAGGAAGGCCTCTAGACCTCAGGACTCTCCCCAGCCCCCAAAAAGGCCGTCCCGCCAGCGCAAGCCCAAGCCAAGGCCCCTTGATTGTAGGAAGTAGGAGTAGATGTAGGAGTAAAGAATCAATGTTAGGAGTTGGAAATTGTTTTTAGAAGTAGGAAATAAATGGTAGAGTTAGGAAATCAATTGTAGAAGTAGGAAATAAATTGTTGTTTCTCTGACACAATCTCAGAGTGTGGCTTTCTCGGCCTTCTCCTGTTGCCTTTTCCCTCTGCCCTCAAATGCCAATGTGGGCGGCAACTGGGAGGGGAGGGGATAGGAACATTGTAGCCACAGGGGCCCAGAGGAGCCCTGGCAGGGGCCTGTGCCCAGTGCTACAGGAAGACAAGAAGCAGCCCCCAGGCCAAGCTTGGGACCCAGCCTGGGAGTCTGGAAAGCTTCCTGCTCTCAACTGCAGGGCAGGACAGGCCATCTTCATGGGGCATGAGCTGCAGGCAGCAAGCGAGCTAAAAGGGACAGAAGGAGCCCTCAGCTGGGGTCACAGTCAGTGCTGCAGAGGAAAGCAAAACTTCTCGGGATCCAGAGCCAATGTGGCCTGAGGGAAAGTTCCTTCTTGACCCCAGGGCTACTGATTGGCCGTGTTGAAAAGGGGCTCTGGAATGAAGGCAGCCAGTGGAAACACCGGTCGCCTTGGAGAACCACATGCCATCCTGCCTGTTCAGCAGAGTCAGCTGCACAGGACAACCCAGGGTCTGCCAGGCCAAGTGCCAGTGGCACAATAGGTAGAGTCTGCAAGGATGCTCCAGGAAGTCCCTGATGCAAAGAGATGGAGACATGCTTCGTTGGTGTGGCTAGCTTTTAGCTGTAAGAATAAACCAAAACTCTTGTAGGGATCTTCAGAAGATCCCGCCCTTCAAAATGACAATGGCCTGCACCGAGAGAGGGGCCAGCTTCCAGTTTGATGCCGCCCTGAGCACTGAAGGGGATGAGTGGAGGGAAAGAGCCAAGAGGAAGGATGGATTTGAACAAATCCACAGGATTCCTGCCAAGCCATTGAAGCCTAAGTGCAGATGTATCCTTGGCCAAGGAAATGAGTGACTTGAGATGGCAACAAGTCAGATGTGTACAGGCGAGAAACGCAAGGCCTCTATTTAAGGAGGGTTCCGAACAATCAAGAGAGCTTTTGTCACGTGGATCACCGAGGGTTGTGTGTCTGTCTCCAGCCAGGACCGCGGTTACCGTTCTACTCAACGACAGCAGAGATTTTCTCCCCGTTTTGGACCGTTTTTGGTTTGCCCAAAAGGGTGCTTGATGCTTCTTTTTCAGTTCTCTCTCCATCGTCAACTTGATGTTTCAATGGGATGAGGAGAGCAACAGCGGGTTGCAAGGGTCACTGAGCTAAGGACCACACCATCGTGCCCGTCAACAGCGATCCAATGGGGCTGTGGAGAAGAAAAGAAATGGGAATTGAAAAGCAACCTGGCAAGAAGTTGATGCGGAGACTGGCAGGAGATGTCAGCATGTGCTCGCCTGTCCGAGTGGCGCAGGCGAGCAGCACTGAGAATAGAGAAGAAGGGCTGTCATGTCACGGGATTTAAAGCAGCCAAGCCACGTGCCGGATGTACACAGAAGCCTCCCGTGGCAAAAGTGGGAAACTAGCAGGTAATGTGCTTCTAGCGGAGAAATGCTGGGACTGAGGTGGCCAAATGATTGTAAATTCCGAGGCAAGAAAGAGGGAATGATGGCATGGCCCACTTACCCCATGTTTTCTCCTGAGGCCGTGTACTTGCAGGGGCTAAAGGCCCGCTCTGGCAGATTTGGAAGGCAGTCAAGGCAGCCAGGCCAGAGCAGTGACAACAGCGTGACATCAGCGGCCCACAAACCGCATGGGTGGCAACCTCAGTGAGCAAAGCATTGTGACCTCACATCCCTCACTGCTTATGTTTGGGCACAGACAGAGCTGGGCTCAGACCGGCTCGCGCCTGGACTCCTGGCAAGCGTGCCTGCGAGGACTGGAAGCCCGCGAGGTCCTTGGGAGCTGCTGTGGGCAAGTCTGGGTTGTGATTCCCACGCCTTTGCCTGTTTCCTTAGCCATACGTGGTTGAGGAAGCCAAGCAGTGTGAGCGGTGCTTGCGGCGGCACAGGTGAGCGGTGCAGGAAAGGACTACGGGGTGGCCGTGGGCTGGGCGATGGTGTCTGGGGAGCTGTGAGTGTGTGGTGTCCTTCTTGAGGGGCCTGGGCGCTCCTTTGAGCCGCCCATCTCCCTGGGACAGCAAGTGACCTGTTTTGCAGCGTGTCACACCAGCAGGAGGGAGCAGCTGCTGTGCCCAGCTCTGCTGCAAGCCACAAGCATGGCCACGGAGACAGACTGGAACTGCCCCATCTGCCGTGACGGTCCCGGTGAAAAGGCTTCTGTAACACCGTGCGTCCACCAGTTCTGCCTGGGCTGCATTGTGCGCTGGGTCAAGACCAAGCCATTGTGCCCCCTGTGCAGGCAGCCTATCAAGAGCATCGTTTACTCTGTTCGGTCGGAGGAAGACTTTCTGGAGATAGCTCTCCCAAGCTCCTCAGACTCATGGGCTGCTGGTCACCAGGATGAGCAGGGGGCTGCGGAGCGCATGCCCAGCACCTATGTAGCTGGCTTCCCAGCTGAGCTCTGGGCTGGCATTTTCCAGGACTGCTCAGAAATCCTGGAGCCCCTGCTGCCCTGGCTGAACCAGGAGCTTTCGCAGCTGCTCAGGACCCACTGGTGGGAGGTGGCTCTGGCACAGAGTGTGGTCGTAGCCAATTTGCGCTACTATGGGCTGAGGCAGGAGGCCTTGGTCCAGGAGCTGCAAGGCCTGCTGCAGGAGCAGACGGTGGCATTTGTGCGCCGGCTCATTGACACTGCTGCTGACAGGTGCAGTGATGAGATCCTGCGGCGGATGAACCTCCTGAACTCCCATGCTCAGGAGGAAGAGGAGCAGGAGCAGGAGCAGGAGGAAGAGGAGGAGGGTCCCAAAGGCATCACTGCCTCCCTCCAGGGGACTCTCACCCCCATGGTGGCCTCCTCCCACAGCCCTATGGTCTCCAATGTGGAAGCAGACACTGGAACATTGGAAGCCACGCTGCGTGAGGGGCCCAGCCGCTCTCCATCCATGCCCGTCCATGCAGAGCGGGAGCAGCCCCAGGACGAGCCTGGCGAGGCGGCAGCAGCAGCAGCAGCAGCAGCAGCAGCAGCAGCAGCAGGAGAAGGCCCCTCTGCCCATGGCTGCAGCCGCAGCCCTCGTGCTCCTGGCCGGGACACGGACAGCGTGCCCAAGGAGCGCCGGCGCCCCACAAAGAGGAAGGCCTCTAGACCTCAGGACTCTCCCCAGCCCCCAAAAAGGCCGTCCCGCCAGCGCAAGCCCAAGCCAAGGCCCCTTGATTGTAGGAAGTAGGAGTAGATGTAGGAGTAAAGAATCAATGTTAGGAGTTGGAAATTGTTTTTAGAAGTAGGAAATAAATGGTAGAGTTAGGAAATCAATTGTAGAAGTAGGAAATAAATTGTTGTTTCTCTGACACAATCTCAGAGTGTGGCTTTCTCGGCCTTCTCGTGTTGCCTTTTCCCTCTGCCCTCAAATGCCAATGTGGGCGGCAACTGGGAGGGGAGGGGATAGGAACATTGTAGCCACAGGGGCCCAGAGGAGCCCTGGCAGGGGCCTGTGCCCAGTGCTACAGGAAGACAAGAAGCAGCCCCCAGGCCAAGCTTGGGACCCAGCCTGGGAGTCTGGAAAGCTTCCTGCTCTCAACTGCAGGGCAGGACAGGCCATCTTCATGGGGCATGAGCTGCAGGCAGCAAGCGAGCTAAAAGGGACAGAAGGAGCCCTCAGCTGGGGTCACAGTCAGTGCTGCAGAGGAAAGCAAAACTTCTCGGGATCCAGAGCCAATGTGGCCTGAGGGAAAGTTCCTTCTTGACCCCAGGGCTACTGATTGGCCGTGTTGAAAAGGGGCTCTGGAATGAAGGCAGCCAGTGGAAACACCGGTCGCCTTGGAGAACCACATGCCATCCTGCCTGTTCAGCAGAGTCAGCTGCACAGGACAACCCAGGGTCTGCCAGGCCAAGTGCCAGTGGCACAATAGGTAGAGTCTGCAAGGATGCTCCAGGAAGTCCCTGATGCAAAGAGATGGAGACATGCTTCGTTGGTGTGGCTAGCTTTTAGCTGTAAGAATAAACCAAAACTCTTGTAGGGATCTTCAGAAGATCCCGCCCTTCAAAATGACAATGGCCTGCACCGAGAGAGGGGCCAGCTTCCAGTTTGATGCCGCCCTGAGCACTGAAGGGGATGAGTGGAGGGAAAGAGCCAAGAGGAAGGATGGATTTGAACAAATCCACAGGATTCCTGCCAAGCCATTGAAGCCTAAGTGCAGATGTATCCTTGGCCAAGGAAATGAGTGACTTGAGATGGCAACAAGTCAGATGTGTACAGGCGAGAAACGCAAGGCCTCTATTTAAGGAGGGTTCCGAACAATCAAGAGAGCTTTTGTCACGTGGATCACCGAGGGTTGTGTGTCTGTCTCCAGCCAGGACCGCGGTTACCGTTCTACTCAACGACAGCAGAGATTTTCTCCCCGTTTTGGACCGTTTTTGGTTTGCCCAAAAGGGTGCTTGATGCTTCTTTTTCAGTTCTCTCTCCATCGTCAACTTGATGTTTCAATGGGATGAGGAGAGCAACAGCGGGTTGCAAGGGTCACTGAGCTAAGGACCACACCATCGTGCCCGTCAACAGCGATCCAATGGGGCTGTGGAGAAGAAAAGAAATGGGAATTGAAAAGCAACCTGGCAAGAAGTTGATGCGGAGACTGGCAGGAGATGTCAGCATGTGCTCGCCTGTCCGAGTGGCGCAGGCGAGCAGCACTGAGAATAGAGAAGAAGGGCTGTCATGTCACGGGATTTAAAGCAGCCAAGCCACGTGCCGGATGTACACAGAAGCCTCCCGTGGCAAAAGTGGGAAACTAGCAGGTAATGTGCTTCTAGCGGAGAAATGCTGGGACTGAGGTGGCCAAATGATTGTAAATTCCGAGGCAAGAAAGAGGGAATGATGGCATGGCCCACTTACCCCATGTTTTCTCCTGAGGCCGTGTACTTGCAGGGGCTAAAGGCCCGCTCTGGCAGATTTGGAAGGCAGTCAAGGCAGCCAGGCCAGAGCAGTGACAACAGCGTGACATCAGCGGCCCACAAACCGCATGGGTGGCAACCTCAGTGAGCAAAGCATTGTGACCTCACATCCCTCACTGCTTATGTTTGGGCACAGACAGAGCTGGGCTCAGACCGGCTCGCGCCTGGACTCCTGGCAAGCGTGCCTGCGAGGACTGGAAGCCCGCGAGGTCCTTGGGAGCTGCTGTGGGCAAGTCTGGGTTGTGATTCCCACGCCTTTGCCTGTTTCCTTAGCCATACGTGGTTGAGGAAGCCAAGCAGTGTGAGCGGTGCTTGCGGCGGCACAGGTGAGCGGTGCAGGAAAGGACTACGGGGTGGCCGTGGGCTGGGCGATGGTGTCTGGGGAGCTGTGAGTGTGTGGTGTCCTTCTTGAGGGGCCTGGGCGCTCCTTTGAGCCGCCCATCTCCCTGGGACAGCAAGTGACCTGTTTTGCAGCGTGTCACACCAGCAGGAGGGAGCAGCTGCTGTGCCCAGCTCTGCTGCAAGCCACAAGCATGGCCACGGAGACAGACTGGAACTGCCCCATCTGCCGTGACGGTCCCGGTGAAAAGGCTTCTGTAACACCGTGCGTCCACCAGTTCTGCCTGGGCTGCATTGTGCGCTGGGTCAAGACCAAGCCATTGTGCCCCCTGTGCAGGCAGCCTATCAAGAGCATCGTTTACTCTGTTTGGTCGGAGGAAGACTTTCTGGAGATAGCTCTCCCAAGCTCCTCAGACTCATGGGCTGCTGGTCACCAGGATGAGCAGGGGGCTGCGGAGCGCATGCCCAGCACCTATGTAGCTGGCTTCCCAGCTGAGCTCTGGGCTGGCATTTTCCAGGACTGCTCAGAAATCCTGGAGCCCCTGCTGCCCTGGCTGAACCAGGAGCTTTCGCAGCTGCTCAGGACCCACTGGTGGGAGGTGGCTCTGGCACAGAGTGTGGTCGTAGCCAATTTGTGCTACTATGGGCTGAGGCAGGAGGCCTTGGTCCAGGAGCTGCAAGGCCTGCTGCAGGAGCAGACGGTGGCATTTGTGCGCCGGCTCATTGACACTGCTGCTGACAGGTGCAGTGATGAGATCCTGCGGCGGATGAACCTCCTGAACTCCCATGCTCAGGAGGAAGAGGAGCAGGAGCAGGAGCAGGAGGAAGAGGAGGAGGGTCCCAAAGGCATCACTGCCTCCCTCCAGGGGACTCTCACCCCCATGGTGGCCTCCTCCCACAGCCCTATGGTCTCCAATGTGGAAGCAGACACTGGAACATTGGAAGCCACGCTGCGTGAGGGGCCCAGCCGCTCTCCATCCATGCCCGTCCATGCAGAGCGGGAGCAGCCCCAGGACGAGCCTGGCGAGGCAGCAGCAGCAGCAGCAGCAGCAGCAGCAGGAGAAGGCCCCTCTGCCCAAGGCTGCAGCCGCAGCCCTCGTGCTCCTGGCCGGGACACGGACAGCGTGCCCAAGGAGCGCCGGCGCCCCACAAAGAGGAAGGCCTCTAGACCTCAGGACTCTCCCCAGCCCCCAAAAAGGCCGTCCCGCCAGCGCAAGCCCAAGCCAAGGCCCCTTGATTGTGGGAAGTAGGAGTAGATGTAGGAGTAAAGAATCAATGTTAGGAGTTGGAAATTGTTTTTAGAAGTAGGAAATAAATGGTAGAGTTAGGAAATCAATTGTAGAAGTAGGAAATAAATTGTTGTTTCTCTGACACAGTCTCAGAGTGTGGCTTTCTCGGCCTTCTCCTGTTGCCTTTTCCCTCTGCCCTCAAATGCCAATGTGGGCGGCAACTGGGAGGGGAGGGGATAGGAACATTGTAGCCACAGGGGCCCAGAGGAGCCCTGGCAGGGGCCTGGGCCCAGTGCTACAGGAAGACAAGAAGCAGCCCCCAGGCAGGCCAAGCTTGGGACCCAGCCTGGGAGTCTGGAAAGCTTCCTGCTCTCAACTGCAGGGCAGGACAGGCCATCTTCATGGGGCATGAGCTGCAGGCAGCAAGCGAGCTAAAAGGGACAGAAGGAGCCCTCAGCTGGGGTCACAGTCAGGGCTGCAGAGGAAAGCAAAGCTTCTCGGGATCCAGAGCCAATGTGGCCTGAGGGAAAGTTCCTTCTTGACCCCAGGGCTACTGATTGGCCGTGTTGAAAAGGGGCTCTGGAATGAAGGCAGCCAGTGGAAACACCGGTCGCCTTGGAGAACCACATGCCATCCTGCCTGTTCAGCAGAGTCAGCTGCACAGGACAACCCAGGGTCTGCCCGGCCAAGTGCCAGTGGCACAATAGGTAGAGTCTGCAAGGATGCTCCAGGAAGTCCCTGATGCAAAGAGATGGAGAGATGCTTCGTTGGTGTGGCTAGCTTTTAGCTGTCAGAATAAACCAAAACTCTTGTAGGGATCTTCAGAAGATCCCGCCCTTCAAAATGACAATGGCCTGCACCGAGAGAGGGGCCAGCTTCCAGTTTGATGCCGCCCTGAGCACTGAAGGGGATGAGTGGAGGGAAAGAGCCAAGAGGAAGGATGGATTTGAACAAATCCACAGGATTCCTGCCAAGCCATTGAAGCCTAAGTGCAGATGTATCCTTGGCCAAGGAAATGAGTGACTTGAGATGGCAACAAGTCAGATGTGTACAGGCGAGAAACGCAAGCCCTCTATTTAAGGAGGGTTCCGAACAATCAAGAGAGCTTTTGTCACGTGGATCACCGAGGGTTGTGTGTCTGTCTCCAGCCAGGACCGCGGTTACCGTTCTACTCAACGACAGCAGAGATTTTCTCCCCGTTTTGGACCGTTTTTGGTTTGCCCAAAAGGGTGCTTGATGCTTCTTTTTCAGTTCTCTCTCCATCGTCAACTTGATGTTTCAATGGGATGAGGAGAGCAACAGCGGGTTGCAAGGGTCACTGAGCTAAGGACCACACCATCGTGCCCGTCAACAGCGATCCAATGGGGCTGTGGAGAAGAAAAGAAATGGGAATTGAAAAGCAACCTGGCAAGAAGTTGATGCGGAGACTGGCAGGAGATGTCAGCATGTGCTCGCCTGTCCGAGTGGCGCAGGCGAGCAGCACTGAGAATAGAGAAGAAGGGCTGTCATGTCACGGGATTTAAAGCAGCCAAGCCACGTGCCGGATGTACACAGAAGCCTCCCGTGGCAAAAGTGGGAAACTAGCAGGTAATGTGCTTCTAGCGGAGAAATGCTGGGACTGAGGTGGCCAAATGATTGTAAATTCCGAGGCAAGAAAGAGGGAATGATGGCATGGCCCACTTACCCCATGTTTTCTCCTGAGGCCGTGTACTTGCAGGGGCTAAAGGCCCGCTCTGGCAGATTTGGAAGGCAGTCAAGGCAGCCAGGCCAGAGCAGTGACAACAGCGTGACATCAGCGGCCCACAAACCGCATGGGTGGCAACCTCAGTGAGCAAAGCATTGTGACCTCACATCCCTCACTGCTTATGTTTGGGCACAGACAGAGCTGGGCTCAGACCGGCTCGCGCCTGGACTCCTGGCAAGCGTGCCTGCGAGGACTGGAAGCCCGCGAGGTCCTTGGGAGCTGCTGTGGGCAAGTCTGGGTTGTGATTCCCACGCCTTTGCCTGTTTCCTTAGCCATACGTGGTTGAGGAAGCCAAGCAGTGTGAGCGGTGCTTGCGGCGGCACAGGTGAGTGGTGCAGGAAAGGACTACGGGGTGGCCGTGGGCTGGGCGATGGTGTCTGGGGAGCTGTGAGTGTGTGGTGTCCTTCTTGAGGGGCCTGGGCGCTCCTTTGAGCCGCCCATCTCCCTGGGACAGCAAGTGACCTGTTTTGCAGCGTGTCACACCAGCAGGAGGGAGCAGCTGCTGTGCCCAGCTCTGCTGCAAGCCACAAGCATGGCCACGGAGACAGACTGGAACTGCCCCATCTGCCGTGACGGTCCCGGTGAAAAGGCTTCTGTAACACCGTGCGTCCACCAGTTCTGCCTGGGCTGCATTGTGCGCTGGGTCAAGACCAAGCCATTGTGCCCCCTGTGCAGGCAGCCTATCAAGAGCATCGTTTACTCTGTTTGGTCGGAGGAAGACTTTCTGGAGATAGCTCTCCCAAGCTCCTCAGACTCATGGGCTGCTGGTCACCAGGATGAGCAGGGGGCTGCGGAGCGCATGCCCAGCACCTATGTAGCTGGCTTCCCAGCTGAGCTCTGGGCTGGCATTTTCCAGGACTGCTCAGAAATCCTGGAGCCCCTGCTGCCCTGGCTGAACCAGGAGCTTTCGCAGCTGCTCAGGACCCACTGGTGGGAGGTGGCTCTGGCACAGAGTGTGGTCGTAGCCAATTTGTGCTACTATGGGCTGAGGCAGGAGGCCTTGGTCCAGGAGCTGCAAGGCCTGCTGCAGGAGCAGACGGTGGCATTTGTGCGCCGGCTCATTGACACTGCTGCTGACAGGTGCAGTGATGAGATCCTGCGGCGGATGAACCTCCTGAACTCCCATGCTCAGGAGGAAGAGGAGCAGGAGCAGGAGCAGGAGGAAGAGGAGGAGGGTCCCAAAGGCATCACTGCCTCCCTCCAGGGGACTCTCACCCCCATGGTGGCCTCCTCCCACAGCCCTATGGTCTCCAATGTGGAAGCAGACACTGGAACATTGGAAGCCACGCTGCGTGAGGGGCCCAGCCGCTCTCCATCCATGCCCGTCCATGCAGAGCGGGAGCAGCCCCAGGACGAGCCTGGCGAGGCAGCAGCAGCAGCAGCAGCAGCAGCAGCAGGAGAAGGCCCCTCTGCCCAAGGCTGCAGCCGCAGCCCTCGTGCTCCTGGCCGGGACACGGACAGCGTGCCCAAGGAGCCCGGCGCCCCACAAAGAGGAAGGCCTCTAGACCTCAGGACTCTCCCCAGCCCCCAAAAAGGCCGTCCCGCCAGCGCAAGCCCAAGCCAAGGCCCCTTGATTGTGGGAAGTAGGAGTAGATGTAGGAGTAAAGAATCAATGTTAGGAGTTGGAAATTGTTTTTAGAAGTAGGAAATAAATGGTAGAGTTAGGAAATCAATTGTAGAAGTAGGAAATAAATTGTTGTTTCTCTGACACAGTCTCAGAGTGTGGCTTTCTCGGCCTTCTCCTGTTGCCTTTTCCCTCTGCCCTCAAATGCCAATGTGGGCGGCAACTGGGAGGGGAGGGGATAGGAACATTGTAGCCACAGGGGCCCAGAGGAGCCCTGGCAGGGGCCTGGGCCCAGTGCTACAGGAAGACAAGAAGCAGCCCCCAGGCAGGCCAAGCTTGGGACCCAGCCTGGGAGTCTGGAAAGCTTCCTGCTCTCAACTGCAGGGCAGGACAGGCCATCTTCATGGGGCATGAGCTGCAGGCAGCAAGCGAGCTAAAAGGGACAGAAGGAGCCCTCAGCTGGGGTCACAGTCAGTGCTGCAGAGGAAAGCAAAACTTCTCGGGATCCAGAGCCAATGTGGCCTGAGGGAAAGTTCCTTCTTGACCCCAGGGCTACTGATTGGCCGTGTTGAAAAGGGGCTCTGGAATGAAGGCAGCCAGTGGAAACACCGGTCGCCTTGGAGAACCACATGCCATCCTGCCTGTTCAGCAGAGTCAGCTGCACAGGACAACCCAGGGTCTGCCCGGCCAAGTGCCAGTGGCACAATAGGTAGAGTCTGCAAGGATGCTCCAGGAAGTCCCTGATGCAAAGAGATGGAGAGATGCTTCGTTGGTGTGGCTAGCTTTTAGCTGTCAGAATAAACCAAAACTCTTGTAGGGATCTTCAGAAGATCCCGCCCTTCAAAATGACAATGGCCTGCACCGAGAGAGGGGCCAGCTTCCAGTTTGATGCCGCCCTGAGCACTGAAGGGGATGAGTGGAGGGAAAGAGCCAAGAGGAAGGATGGATTTGAACAAATCCACAGGATTCCTGCCAAGCCATTGAAGCCTAAGTGCAGATGTATCCTTGGCCAAGGAAATGAGTGACTTGAGATGGCGACAAGTCAGATGTGTACAGGCGAGAAACGCAAGCCCTCTATTTAAGGAGGGTTCCGAACAATCAAGAGAGCTTTTGTCACGTGGATCACCGAGGGTTGTGTGTCTGTCTCCAGCCAGGACCGCGGTTACCGTTCTACTCAACGACAGCAGAGATTTTCTCCCCGTTTTGGACCGTTTTTGGTTTGCCCAAAAGGGTGCTTGATGCTTCTTTTTCAGTTCTCTCTCCATCGTCAACTTGATGTTTCAATGGGATGAGGAGAGCAACAGCGGGTTGCAAGGGTCACTGAGCTAAGGACCACACCATCGTGCCCGTCAACAGCGATCCAATGGGGCTGTGGAGAAGAAAAGAAATGGGAATTGAAAAGCAACCTGGCAAGAAGTTGATGCGGAGACTGGCAGGAGATGTCAGCATGTGCTCGCCTGTCCGAGTGGCGCAGGCGAGCAGCACTGAGAATAGAGAAGAAGGGCTGTCATGTCACGGGATTTAAAGCAGCCAAGCCACGTGCCTGATGTACACAGAAGCCTCCCGTGCCAAAAGTGGGAAACTAGCAGGTAATGTGCTTCTAGAGGAGAAATGCTGGGACTGAGGTGGCCAAATAATTATAAAATCCGAGGCAAGAAAGAGGGAATGATGGCATGGCCCACGTACCCCATGTTTTCTCCTGAGGCCGTGGACTTGCAGGGGCTAAAGGCCCGCTCTGGCAGATTTGGAAGGCAGTCAAGGCAGCCAGGCAAGAGCAGTGACATCAGCGTGACATCAGCGGCCCACAAACCGCATGGGTGGCAACCTCAGTGAGCAAAGCATTGTGACCTCACATCCCTCACTGCTTATGTTTGGGCACAGACAGAGCTGGGCTCAGACCGGCTCGCGCCTGGACTCCTGGCAAGCGTGCCTGCGAGGACTGGAAGCCTGCAAGGTCCTTGGGAGCTGCTGTGGGCAAGTCTGGGTTGTGATTCCCACGCCTTTGCCTGTTTCCTTAGCCATACGTGGTTGAGGAAGCCAAGCAGTGTGAGCGGTGCTTGCGGCGGCACAGGTGAGCGGTGCAGGAAAGGACTACGGGGTGGCCGTGGGCTGGGCGATGGTGTCTGGGGAGCTGTGAGTGTGTGGTGTCCTTCTTGAGGGGCCTGGGCGCTCCTTTGAGCCGCCCATCTCCCTGGGACAGCAAGTGACCTGTTTTGCAGCGTGTCACACCAGCAGGAGGGAGCAGCTGCTGTGCCCAGCTCTGCTGCAAGCCACAAGCATGGCCACGGAGACAGACTGGAACTGCCCCATCTGCCGTGACGGTCCCGGTGAAAAGGCTTCTGTAACACCGTGCGTCCACCAGTTCTGCCTGGGCTGCATTGTGCGCTGGGTCAAGACCAAGCCATTGTGCCCCCTGTGCAGGCAGCCTATCAAGAGCATCGTTTACTCTGTTTGGTCGGAGGAAGACTTTCTGGAGATAGCTCTCCCAAGCTCCTCAGACTCATGGGCTGCTGGTCACCAGGATGAGCAGGGGGCTGCGGAGCGCATGCCCAGCACCTATGTAGCTGGCTTCCCAGCTGAGCTCTGGGCTGGCATTTTCCAGGACTGCTCAGAAATCCTGGAGCCCCTGCTGCCCTGGCTGAACCAGGAGCTTTCGCAGCTGCTCAGGACCCACTGGTGGGAGGTGGCTCTGGCACAGAGTGTGGTCGTAGCCAATTTGTGCTACTATGGGCTGAGGCAGGAGGCCTTGGTCCAGGAGCTGCAAGGCCTGCTGCAGGAGCAGACGGTGGCATTTGTGCGCCGGCTCATTGACACTGCTGCTGACAGGTGCAGTGATGAGATCCTGCGGCGGATGAACCTCCTGAACTCCCATGCTCAGGAGGAAGAGGAGCAGGAGCAGGAGCAGGAGGAAGAGGAGGAGGGTCCCAAAGGCATCACTGCCTCCCTCCAGGGGACTCTCACCCCCATGGTGGCCTCCTCCCACAGCCCTATGGTCTCCAATGTGGAAGCAGACACTGGAACATTGGAAGCCACGCTGCGTGAGGGGCCCAGCCGCTCTCCATCCATGCCCGTCCATGCAGAGCGGGAGCAGCCCCAGGACGAGCCTGGCGAGGCAGCAGCAGCAGCAGCAGCAGCAGCAGCAGGAGAAGGCCCCTCTGCCCAAGGCTGCAGCCGCAGCCCTCGTGCTCCTGGCCGGGACACGGACAGCGTGCCCAAGGAGCCCGGCGCCCCACAAAGAGGAAGGCCTCTAGACCTCAGGACTCTCCCCAGCCCCCAAAAAGGCCGTCCCGCCAGCGCAAGCCCAAGCCAAGGCCCCTTGATTGTGGGAAGTAGGAGTAGATGTAGGAGTAAAGAATCAATGTTAGGAGTTGGAAATTGTTTTTAGAAGTAGGAAATAAATGGTAGAGTTAGGAAATCAATTGTAGAAGTAGGAAATAAATTGTTGTTTCTCTGACACAGTCTCAGAGTGTGGCTTTCTCGGCCTTCTCCTGTTGCCTTTTCCCTCTGCCCTCAAATGCCAATGTGGGCGGCAACTGGGAGGGGAGGGGATAGGAACATTGTAGCCACAGGGGCCCAGAGGAGCCCTGGCAGGGGCCTGGGCCCAGTGCTACAGGAAGACAAGAAGCAGCCCCCAGGCAGGCCAAGCTTGGGACCCAGCCTGGGAGTCTGGAAAGCTTCCTGCTCTCAACTGCAGGGCAGGACAGGCCATCTTCATGGGGCATGAGCTGCAGGCAGCAAGCGAGCTAAAAGGGACAGAAGGAGCCCTCAGCTGGGGTCACAGTCAGTGCTGCAGAGGAAAGCAAAACTTCTCGGGATCCAGAGCCAATGTGGCCTGAGGGAAAGTTCCTTCTTGACCCCAGGGCTACTGATTGGCCGTGTTGAAAAGGGGCTCTGGAATGAAGGCAGCCAGTGGAAACACCGGTCGCCTTGGAGAACCACATGCCATCCTGCCTGTTCAGCAGAGTCAGCTGCACAGGACAACCCAGGGTCTGCCCGGCCAAGTGCCAGTGGCACAATAGGTAGAGTCTGCAAGGATGCTCCAGGAAGTCCCTGATGCAAAGAGATGGAGAGATGCTTCGTTGGTGTGGCTAGCTTTTAGCTGTCAGAATAAACCAAAACTCTTGTAGGGATCTTCAGAAGATCCCGCCCTTCAAAATGACAATGGCCTGCACCGAGAGAGGGGCCAGCTTCCAGTTTGATGCCGCCCTGAGCACTGAAGGGGATGAGTGGAGGGAAAGAGCCAAGAGGAAGGATGGATTTGAACAAATCCACAGGATTCCTGCCAAGCCATTGAAGCCTAAGTGCAGATGTATCCTTGGCCAAGGAAATGAGTGACTTGAGATGGCGACAAGTCAGATGTGTACAGGCGAGAAACGCAAGCCCTCTATTTAAGGAGGGTTCCGAACAATCAAGAGAGCTTTTGTCACGTGGATCACCGAGGGTTGTGTGTCTGTCTCCAGCCAGGACCGCGGTTACCGTTCTACTCAACGACAGCAGAGATTTTCTCCCCGTTTTGGACCGTTTTTGGTTTGCCCAAAAGGGTGCTTGATGCTTCTTTTTCAGTTCTCTCTCCATCGTCAACTTGATGTTTCAATGGGATGAGGAGAGCAACAGCGGGTTGCAAGGGTCACTGAGCTAAGGACCACACCATCGTGCCCGTCAACAGCGATCCAATGGGGCTGTGGAGAAGAAAAGAAATGGGAATTGAAAAGCAACCTGGCAAGAAGTTGATGCGGAGACTGGCAGGAGATGTCAGCATGTGCTCGCCTGTCCGAGTGGCGCAGGCGAGCAGCACTGAGAATAGAGAAGAAGGGCTGTCATGTCACGGGATTTAAAGCAGCCAAGCCACGTGCCTGATGTACACAGAAGCCTCCCGTGCCAAAAGTGGGAAACTAGCAGGTAATGTGCTTCTAGAGGAGAAATGCTGGGACTGAGGTGGCCAAATGATTATAAAATCCGAGGCAAGAAAGAGGGAATGATGGCATGGCCCACGTACCCCATGTTTTCTCCTGAGGCCGTGGACTTGCAGGGGCTAAAGGCCCGCTCTGGCAGATTTGGAAGGCAGTCAAGGCAGCCAGGCAAGAGCAGTGACATCAGCGTGACATCAGCGGCCCACAAACCGCATGGGTGGCAACCTCAGTGAGCAAAGCATTGTGACCTCACATCCCTCACTGCTTATGTTTGGGCACAGACAGAGCTGGGCTCAGACCGGCTCGCGCCTGGACTCCTGGCAAGCGTGCCTGCGAGGACTGGAAGCCTGCGAGGTCCTTGGGAGCTGCTGTGGGCAAGTCTGGGTTGTGATTCCCACGCCTTTGCCTGTTTCCTTAGCCATACGTGGTTGAGGAAGCCAAGCAGTGTGAGCGGTGCTTGCGGCGGCACAGGTGAGCGGTGCAGGAAAGGACTACGGGGTGGCCGTGGGCTGGGCGATGGTGTCTGGGGAGCTGTGAGTGTGTGGTGTCCTTCTTGAGGGGCCTGGGCGCTCCTTTGAGCCGCCCATCTCCCTGGGACAGCAAGTGACCTGTTTTGCAGCGTGTCACACCAGCAGGAGGGAGCAGCTGCTGTGCCCAGCTCTGCTGCAAGCCACAAGCATGGCCACGGAGACAGACTGGAACTGCCCCATCTGCCGTGACGGTCCTGGTGAAAAGGCTTCTGTAACACCGTGCGTCCACCAGTTCTGCCTGGGCTGCATTGTGCGCTGGGTCAAGACCAAGCCATTGTGCCCCCTGTGCAGGCAGCCTATCAAGAGCATCGTTTACTCTGTTCGGTCGGAGGAAGACTTTCTGGAGATAGCTCTCCCAAGCTCCTCAGACTCATGGGCTGCTGGTCACCAGGATGAGCAGGGGGCTGCGAAGCGCATGCCCAGCACCTATGTAGCTGGCTTCCCAGCTGAGCTCTGGGCTGGCATTTTCCAGGACTGCTCAGAAATCCTGGAGCCCCTGCTGCCCTGGCTGAACCAGGAGCTTTCGCAGCTGCTCAGGACCCACTGGTGGGAGGTGGCTCTGGCACAGAGTGTGGTCGTAGCCAATTTGTGCTACTATGGGCTGAGGCAGGAGGCCTTGGTCCAGGAGCTGCAAGGCCTGCTGCAGGAGCAGACGGTGGCATTTGTGCGCCGGCTCATTGACACTGCTGCTGACAGGTGCAGTGATGAGATCCTGCGGCGGATGAACCTCCTGAACTCCCATGCTCAGGAGGAAGAGGAGCAGGAGCAGGAGCAGGAGGAAGAGGAGGAGGGTCCCAAAGGCATCACTGCCTCCCTCCAGGGGACTCTCACCCCCATGGTGGCCTCCTCCCACAGCCCTATGGTCTCCAATGTGGAAGCAGACACTGGAACATTGGAAGCCACGCTGCGTGAGGGACCCAGCCGCTCTCCATCCATGCCCGTCCATGCAGAGCAGGAGCAGCCCCAGGACGAGCCTGGCGAGGCAGCAGCAGCAGCAGCAGCAGCAGGAGAAGGCCCCTCTGCCCAAGGCTGCAGCCGCAGCCCTCGTGCTCCTGGCCGGGACACGGACAGCGTGCCCAAGGAGCCCGGCGCCCCACAAAGAGGAAGGCCTCTAGACCTCAGGACTCTCCCCAGCCCCCAAAAAGGCCGTCCCGCCAGCGCAAGCCCAAGCCAAGGCCCCTTGATTGTGGGAAGTAGGAGTAGATGTAGGAGTAAAGAATCAATGTTAGGAGTTGGAAATTGTTTTTAGAAGTAGGAAATAAATGGTAGAGTTAGGAAATCAATTGTAGAAGTAGGAAATAAATTGTTGTTTCTCTGACACAGTCTCAGAGTGTGGCTTTCTCGGCCTTCTCCTGTTGCCTTTTCCCTCTGCCCTCAAATGCCAATGTGGGCGGCAACTGGGAGGGGAGGGGATAGGAACATTGTAGCCACAGGGGCCCAGAGGAGCCCTGGCAGGGGCCTGGGCCCAGTGCTACAGGAAGACAAGAAGCAGCCCCCAGGCAGGCCAAGCTTGGGACCCAGCCTGGGAGTCTGGAAAGCTTCCTGCTCTCAACTGCAGGGCAGGACAGGCCATCTTCATGGGGCATGAGCTGCAGGCAGCAAGCGAGCTAAAAGGGACAGAAGGAGCCCTCAGCTGGGGTCACAGTCAGTGCTGCAGAGGAAAGCAAAACTTCTCGGGATCCAGAGCCAATGTGGCCTGAGGGAAAGTTCCTTCTTGACCCCAGGGCTACTGATTGGCCGTGTTGAAAAGGGGCTCTGGAATGAAGGCAGCCAGTGGAAACACCGGTCGCCTTGGAGAACCACATGCCATCCTGCCTGTTCAGCAGAGTCAGCTGCACAGGACAACCCAGGGTCTGCCCGGCCAAGTGCCAGTGGCACAATAGGTAGAGTCTGCAAGGATGCTCCAGGAAGTCCCTGATGCAAAGAGATGGAGAGATGCTTCGTTGGTGTGGCTAGCTTTTAGCTGTCAGAATAAACCAAAACTCTTGTAGGGATCTTCAGAAGATCCCGCCCTTCAAAATGACAATGGCCTGCACCGAGAGAGGGGCCAGCTTCCAGTTTGATGCCGCCCTGAGCACTGAAGGGGATGAGTGGAGGGAAAGAGCCAAGAGGAAGGATGGATTTGAACAAATCCACAGGATTCCTGCCAAGCCATTGAAGCCTAAGTGCAGATGTATCCTTGGCCAAGGAAATGAGTGACTTGAGATGGCGACAAGTCAGATGTGTACAGGCGAGAAACGCAAGCCCTCTATTTAAGGAGGGTTCCGAACAATCAAGAGAGCTTTTGTCACGTGGATCACCGAGGGTTGTGTGTCTGTCTCCAGCCAGGACCGCGGTTACCGTTCTACTCAACGACAGCAGAGATTTTCTCCCCGTTTTGGACCGTTTTTGGTTTGCCCAAAAGGGTGCTTGATGCTTCTTTTTCAGTTCTCTCTCCATCGTCAACTTGATGTTTCAATGGGATGAGGAGAGCAACAGCGGGTTGCAAGGGTCACTGAGCTAAGGACCACACCATCGTGCCCGTCAACAGCGATCCAATGGGGCTGTGGAGAAGAAAAGAAATGGGAATTGAAAAGCAACCTGGCAAGAAGTTGATGCGGAGACTGGCAGGAGATGTCAGCATGTGCTCGCCTGTCCGAGTGGCGCAGGCGAGCAGCACTGAGAATAGAGAAGAAGGGCTGTCATGTCACGGGATTTAAAGCAGCCAAGCCACGTGCCTGATGTACACAGAAGCCTCCCGTGCCAAAAGTGGGAAACTAGCAGGTAATGTGCTTCTAGAGGAGAAATGCTGGGACTGAGGTGGCCAAATAATTATAAAATCCGAGGCAAGAAAGAGGGAATGATGGCATGGCCCACGTACCCCATGTTTTCTCCTGAGGCCGTGGACTTGCAGGGGCTAAAGGCCCGCTCTGGCAGATTTGGAAGGCAGTCAAGGCAGCCAGGCAAGAGCAGTGACATCAGCGTGACATCAGCGGCCCACAAACCGCATGGGTGGCAACCTCAGTGAGCAAAGCATTGTGACCTCACATCCCTCACTGCTTATGTTTGGGCACAGACAGAGCTGGGCTCAGACCGGCTCGCGCCTGGACTCCTGGCAAGCGTGCCTGCGAGGACTGGAAGCCTGCAAGGTCCTTGGGAGCTGCTGTGGGCAAGTCTGGGTTGTGATTCCCACGCCTTTGCCTGTTTCCTTAGCCATACGTGGTTGAGGAAGCCAAGCAGTGTGAGCGGTGCTTGCGGCGGCACAGGTGAGCGGTGCAGGAAAGGACTACGGGGTGGCCGTGGGCTGGGCGATGGTGTCTGGGGAGCTGTGAGTGTGTGGTGTCCTTCTTGAGGGGCCTGGGCGCTCCTTTGAGCCGCCCATCTCCCTGGGACAGCAAGTGACCTGTTTTGCAGCGTGTCACACCAGCAGGAGGGAGCAGCTGCTGTGCCCAGCTCTGCTGCAAGCCACAAGCATGGCCACGGAGACAGACTGGAACTGCCCCATCTGCCGTGACGGTCCCGGTGAAAAGGCTTCTGTAACACCGTGCGTCCACCAGTTCTGCCTGGGCTGCATTGTGCGCTGGGTCAAGACCAAGCCATTGTGCCCCCTGTGCAGGCAGCCTATCAAGAGCATCGTTTACTCTGTTTGGTCGGAGGAAGACTTTCTGGAGATAGCTCTCCCAAGCTCCTCAGACTCATGGGCTGCTGGTCACCAGGATGAGCAGGGGGCTGCGGAGCGCATGCCCAGCACCTATGTAGCTGGCTTCCCAGCTGAGCTCTGGGCTGGCATTTTCCAGGACTGCTCAGAAATCCTGGAGCCCCTGCTGCCCTGGCTGAACCAGGAGCTTTCGCAGCTGCTCAGGACCCACTGGTGGGAGGTGGCTCTGGCACAGAGTGTGGTCGTAGCCAATTTGTGCTACTATGGGCTGAGGCAGGAGGCCTTGGTCCAGGAGCTGCAAGGCCTGCTGCAGGAGCAGACGGTGGCATTTGTGCGCCGGCTCATTGACACTGCTGCTGACAGGTGCAGTGATGAGATCCTGCGGCGGATGAACCTCCTGAACTCCCATGCTCAGGAGGAAGAGGAGCAGGAGCAGGAGCAGGAGGAAGAGGAGGAGGGTCCCAAAGGCATCACTGCCTCCCTCCAGGGGACTCTCACCCCCATGGTGGCCTCCTCCCACAGCCCTATGGTCTCCAATGTGGAAGCAGACACTGGAACATTGGAAGCCACGCTGCGTGAGGGGCCCAGCCGCTCTCCATCCATGCCCGTCCATGCAGAGCGGGAGCAGCCCCAGGACGAGCCTGGCGAGGCAGCAGCAGCAGCAGCAGCAGCAGCAGCAGGAGAAGGCCCCTCTGCCCAAGGCTGCAGCCGCAGCCCTCGTGCTCCTGGCCGGGACACGGACAGCGTGCCCAAGGAGCCCGGCGCCCCACAAAGAGGAAGGCCTCTAGACCTCAGGACTCTCCCCAGCCCCCAAAAAGGCCGTCCCGCCAGCGCAAGCCCAAGCCAAGGCCCCTTGATTGTGGGAAGTAGGAGTAGATGTAGGAGTAAAGAATCAATGTTAGGAGTTGGAAATTGTTTTTAGAAGTAGGAAATAAATGGTAGAGTTAGGAAATCAATTGTAGAAGTAGGAAATAAATTGTTGTTTCTCTGACACAGTCTCAGAGTGTGGCTTTCTCGGCCTTCTCCTGTTGCCTTTTCCCTCTGCCCTCAAATGCCAATGTGGGCGGCAACTGGGAGGGGAGGGGATAGGAACATTGTAGCCACAGGGGCCCAGAGGAGCCCTGGCAGGGGCCTGGGCCCAGTGCTACAGGAAGACAAGAAGCAGCCCCCAGGCAGGCCAAGCTTGGGACCCAGCCTGGGAGTCTGGAAAGCTTCCTGCTCTCAACTGCAGGGCAGGACAGGCCATCTTCATGGGGCATGAGCTGCAGGCAGCAAGCGAGCTAAAAGGGACAGAAGGAGCCCTCAGCTGGGGTCACAGTCAGTGCTGCAGAGGAAAGCAAAACTTCTCGGGATCCAGAGCCAATGTGGCCTGAGGGAAAGTTCCTTCTTGACCCCAGGGCTACTGATTGGCCGTGTTGAAAAGGGGCTCTGGAATGAAGGCAGCCAGTGGAAACACCGGTCGCCTTGGAGAACCACATGCCATCCTGCCTGTTCAGCAGAGTCAGCTGCACAGGACAACCCAGGGTCTGCCCGGCCAAGTGCCAGTGGCACAATAGGTAGAGTCTGCAAGGATGCTCCAGGAAGTCCCTGATGCAAAGAGATGGAGAGATGCTTCGTTGGTGTGGCTAGCTTTTAGCTGTCAGAATAAACCAAAACTCTTGTAGGGATCTTCAGAAGATCCCGCCCTTCAAAATGACAATGGCCTGCACCGAGAGAGGGGCCAGCTTCCAGTTTGATGCCGCCCTGAGCACTGAAGGGGATGAGTGGAGGGAAAGAGCCAAGAGGAAGGATGGATTTGAACAAATCCACAGGATTCCTGCCAAGCCATTGAAGCCTAAGTGCAGATGTATCCTTGGCCAAGGAAATGAGTGACTTGAGATGGCGACAAGTCAGATGTGTACAGGCGAGAAACGCAAGCCCTCTATTTAAGGAGGGTTCCGAACAATCAAGAGAGCTTTTGTCACGTGGATCACCGAGGGTTGTGTGTCTGTCTCCAGCCAGGACCGCGGTTACCGTTCTACTCAACGACAGCAGAGATTTTCTCCCCGTTTTGGACCGTTTTTGGTTTGCCCAAAAGGGTGCTTGATGCTTCTTTTTCAGTTCTCTCTCCATCGTCAACTTGATGTTTCAATGGGATGAGGAGAGCAACAGCGGGTTGCAAGGGTCACTGAGCTAAGGACCACACCATCGTGCCCGTCAACAGCGATCCAATGGGGCTGTGGAGAAGAAAAGAAATGGGAATTGAAAAGCAACCTGGCAAGAAGTTGATGCGGAGACTGGCAGGAGATGTCAGCATGTGCTCGCCTGTCCGAGTGGCGCAGGCGAGCAGCACTGAGAATAGAGAAGAAGGGCTGTCATGTCACGGGATTTAAAGCAGCCAAGCCACGTGCCTGATGTACACAGAAGCCTCCCGTGCCAAAAGTGGGAAACTAGCAGGTAATGTGCTTCTAGAGGAGAAATGCTGGGACTGAGGTGGCCAAATGATTATAAAATCCGAGGCAAGAAAGAGGGAATGATGGCATGGCCCACGTACCCCATGTTTTCTCCTGAGGCCGTGGACTTGCAGGGGCTAAAGGCCCGCTCTGGCAGATTTGGAAGGCAGTCAAGGCAGCCAGGCAAGAGCAGTGACATCAGCGTGACATCAGCGGCCCACAAACCGCATGGGTGGCAACCTCAGTGAGCAAAGCATTGTGACCTCACATCCCTCACTGCTTATGTTTGGGCACAGACAGAGCTGGGCTCAGACCGGCTCGCGCCTGGACTCCTGGCAAGCGTGCCTGCGAGGACTGGAAGCCTGCAAGGTCCTTGGGAGCTGCTGTGGGCAAGTCTGGGTTGTGATTCCCACGCCTTTGCCTGTTTCCTTAGCCATACGTGGTTGAGGAAGCCAAGCAGTGTGAGCGGTGCTTGCGGCGGCACAGGTGAGCGGTGCAGGAAAGGACTACGGGGTGGCCGTGGGCTGGGCGATGGTGTCTGGGGAGCTGTGAGTGTGTGGTGTCCTTCTTGAGGGGCCTGGGCGCTCCTTTGAGCCGCCCATCTCCCTGGGACAGCAAGTGACCTGTTTTGCAGCGTGTCACACCAGCAGGAGGGAGCAGCTGCTGTGCCCAGCTCTGCTGCAAGCCACAAGCATGGCCACGGAGACAGACTGGAACTGCCCCATCTGCCGTGACGGTCCCGGTGAAAAGGCTTCTGTAACACCGTGCGTCCACCAGTTCTGCCTGGGCTGCATTGTGCGCTGGGTCAAGACCAAGCCATTGTGCCCCCTGTGCAGGCAGCCTATCAAGAGCATCGTTTACTCTGTTTGGTCGGAGGAAGACTTTCTGGAGATAGCTCTCCCAAGCTCCTCAGACTCATGGGCTGCTGGTCACCAGGATGAGCAGGGGGCTGCGGAGCGCATGCCCAGCACCTATGTAGCTGGCTTCCCAGCTGAGCTCTGGGCTGGCATTTTCCAGGACTGCTCAGAAATCCTGGAGCCCCTGCTGCCCTGGCTGAACCAGGAGCTTTCGCAGCTGCTCAGGACCCACTGGTGGGAGGTGGCTCTGGCACAGAGTGTGGTCGTAGCCAATTTGTGCTACTATGGGCTGAGGCAGGAGGCCTTGGTCCAGGAGCTGCAAGGCCTGCTGCAGGAGCAGACGGTGGCATTTGTGCGCCGGCTCATTGACACTGCTGCTGACAGGTGCAGTGATGAGATCCTGCGGCGGATGAACCTCCTGAACTCCCATGCTCAGGAGGAAGAGGAGCAGGAGCAGGAGCAGGAGGAAGAGGAGGAGGGTCCCAAAGGCATCACTGCCTCCCTCCAGGGGACTCTCACCCCCATGGTGGCCTCCTCCCACAGCCCTATGGTCTCCAATGTGGAAGCAGACACTGGAACATTGGAAGCCACGCTGCGTGAGGGACCCAGCCGCTCTCCATCCATGCCCGTCCATGCAGAGCAGGAGCAGCCCCAGGACGAGCCTGGCGAGGCAGCAGCAGCAGCAGCAGCAGCAGGAGAAGGCCCCTCTGCCCAAGGCTGCAGCCGCAGCCGTCGTGCTCCTGGCCGGGACACGGACAGCGTGCCCAAGGAGCGCCGGCGCCCCACAAAGAGGAAGGCCTCTAGACCTCAGGACTCTCCCCAGCCCCCAAAAAGGCCGTCCCGCCAGCGCAAGCCCAAGCCAAGGCCCCTTGATTGTAGGAAGTAGGAGTAGATGTAGGAGTAAAGAATCAATGTTAGGAGTTGGAAATTGTTTTTAGAAGTAGGAAATAAATGGTAGAGTTAGGAAATCAATTGTAGAAGTAGGAAATAAATTGTTGTTTCTCTGACACAGTCTCAGAGTGTGGCTTTCTCGGCCTTCTCCTGTTGCCTTTTCCCTCTGCCCTCAAATGCCAGTGTGGGCGGCAACTGGGAGGGGAGGGGATAGGAACATTGTAGCCACAGGGGCCCAGAGGAGCCCTGGCAGGGGCCTGTGCCCAGTGCTACAGGAAGACAAGAAGCAGCCCCCAGGCCAAGCTTGGGGCCCAGCCTGGGAGTCTGGAAGGCTTCCTGCTCTCAACTGCAGGGCAGGACAGGCCATCTTCATGGGGCATGAGCTGCAGGCAGCAAGCGAGCTAAAAGGGACAGAAGGAGCCCTCAGCTGGGGTCACAGTCAGTGCTGCAGGGGAAAGCAAAGCTTCTCGGGATCCAGAGCCAATGTGGCCTGAGGGAAAGTTCCTTCTTGACCCCAGGGCTACTGATTGGCCGTGTTGAAAAGGGGCTCTGGAATGAAGGCAGCCAGTGGAAACACCGGTCGCCTTGGAGAACCACATGCCATCCTGCCTGTTCAGCAGAGTCAGCTGCACAGGACAACCCAGGGTCTGCCAGGCCAAGTGCCAGTGGCACAATAGGTAGAGTCTGCAAGGATGCTCCAGGAAGTCCCTGATGCAAAGAGATGGAGAGATGCTTCGTTGGTGTGGCTAGCTTTTAGCTGTCAGAATAAACCAAAACTCTTGTAGGGATCTTCAGAAGATCCCGCCCTTCAAAATGACAATGGCCTGCACCGAGAGAGGGGCCAGCTTCCAGTTTGATGCCGCCCTGAGCACTGAAGGGGATGAGTGGAGGGAAAGAGCCAAGAGGAAGGATGGATTTGAACAAATCCACAGGATTCCTGCCAAGCCATTGAAGCCTAAGTGCAGATGTATCCTTGGCCAAGGAAATGAGTGACTTGAGATGGCAACAAGTCAGATGTGTACAGGCGAGAAACGCAAGCCCTCTATTTAAGGAGGGTTCCGAACAATCAAGAGAGCTTTTGTCACGTGGATCACCGAGGGTTGTGTGTCTGTCTCCAGCCAGGACCGCGGTTACCGTTCTACTCAACGACAGCAGAGATTTTCTCCCCGTTTTGGACCGTTTTTGGTTTGCCCAAAAGGGTGCTTGATGCTTCTTTTTCAGTTCTCTCTCCATCGTCAACTTGATGTTTCAATGGGATGAGGAGAGCAACAGCGGGTTGCAAGGGTCACTGAGCTAAGGACCACACCATCGTGCCCATCAACAGCGATCCAATGGGGCTGTGGAGAAGAAAAGAAATGGGAATTGAAAAGCAACCTGGCAAGAAGTTGATGCGGAGACTGGCAGGAGATGTCAGCATGTGCTCGCCTGTCCGAGTGGCGCAGGCGAGCAGCACTGAGAATAGAGAAGAAGGGCTGTCATGTCACGGGATTTAAAGCAGCCAAGCCACGTGCCTGATGTACACAGAAGCCTCCCGTGCCAAAAGTGGGAAACTAGCAGGTAATGTGCTTCTAGAGGAGAAATGCTGGGACTGAGGTGGCCAAATGATTATAAAATCTGAGGCAAGAAATAGGGAATGATGGCATGGCCCACGTACCCCATGTTTTCTCCTGAGGCCGTGGACTTGCAGGGGCTAAAGGCCCGCTCTGGCAGATTTGGAAGGCAGTCAAGGCAGCCAGGCAAGGGCAGTGACAACAGCGTGACATCAGCGGCCCACAAACCGCATGGGTGGCAACCTCAGTGAGCAAAGCATTGTGACCTCACATCCCTCACTGCTTATGTTTGGGCACAGACAGAGCTGGGCTCAGACCGGCTCGCGCCTGCACTCCTGGCAAGCGTGCCTGCGAGGACTGGAAGCCCGCGAGGTCCTTGGGAGCTGCTGTGGGCAAGTCTGGGTTGTGATTCCCACGCCTTTGCCTGTTTCCTTAGCCATACGTGGTTGAGGAAGCCAAGCAGTGTGAGCGGTGCTTGCGGCGGCACAGGTGAGCGGTGCAGGAAAGGACTACGGGGTGGCCGTGGGCTGGGCGATGGTGTCTGGGGAGCTGTGAGTGTGTGGTGTCCTTCTTGAGGGGCCTGGGCGCTCCTTTGAGCCGCCCATCTCCCTGGGACAGCAAGTGACCTGTTTTGCAGCGTGTCACACCAGCAGGAGGGAGCAGCTGCTGTGCCCAGCTCTGCTGCAAGCCACAAGCATGGCCACGGAGACAGACTGGAACTGCCCCATCTGCCGTGACGGTCCCGGTGAAAAGGCTTCTGTAACACCGTGCGTCCACCAGTTCTGCCTGGGCTGCATTGTGCGCTGGGTCAAGACCAAGCCATTGTGCCCCCTGTGCAGGCAGCCTATCAAGAGCATCGTTTACTCTGTTCGGTCGGAGGAAGACTTTCTGGAGATAGCTCTCCCAAGCTCCTCAGACTCATGGGCTGCTGGTCACCAGGATGAGCAGGGGGCTGCGGAGCGCATGCCCAGCACCTATGTAGCTGGCTTCCCAGCTGAGCTCTGGGCTGGCATTTTCCAGGACTGCTCAGAAATCCTGGAGCCCCTGCTGCCCTGGCTGAACCAGGAGCTTTCGCAGCTGCTCAGGACCCACTGGTGGGAGGTGGCTCTGGCACAGAGTGTGGTCGTAGCCAATTTGTGCTACTATGGGCTGAGGCAGGAGGCCTTGGTCCAGGAGCTGCAAGGCCTGCTGCAGGAGCAGACGGTGGCATTTGTGCGCCGGCTCATTGACACTGCTGCTGACAGGTGCAGTGATGAGATCCTGCGGCGGATGAACCTCCTGAACTCCCATGCTCAGGAGGAAGAGGAGCAGGAGCAGGAGCAGGAGGAAGAGGAGGAGGGTCCCAAAGGCATCACTGCCTCCCTCCAGGGGACTCTCACCCCCATGGTGGCCTCCTCCCACAGCCCTATGGTCTCCAATGTGGAAGCAGACACTGGAACATTGGAAGCCACGCTGCGTGAGGGGCCCAGCCGCTCTCCATCCATGCCCGTCCATGCAGAGCGGGAGCAGCCCCAGGACGAGCCTGGCGAGGCAGCAGCAGCAGCAGCAGCAGCAGCAGCAGGAGAAGGCCCCTCTGCCCAAGGCTGCAGCCGCAGCCCTCGTGCTCCTGGCCGGGACACGGACAGCGTGCCCAAGGAGCCCGGCGCCCCACAAAGAGGAAGGCCTCTAGACCTCAGGACTCTCCCCAGCCCCCAAAAAGGCCGTCCCGCCAGCGCAAGCCCAAGCCAAGGCCCCTTGATTGTGGGAAGTAGGAGTAGATGTAGGAGTAAAGAATCAATGTTAGGAGTTGGAAATTGTTTTTAGAAGTAGGAAATAAATGGTAGAGTTAGGAAATCAATTGTAGAAGTAGGAAATAAATTGTTGTTTCTCTGACACAGTCTCAGAGTGTGGCTTTCTCGGCCTTCTCGTGTTGCCTTTTCCCTCTGCCCTCAAATGCCAATGTGGGCGGCAACTGGGAGGGGAGGGGATAGGAACATTGTAGCCACAGGGGCCCAGAGGAGCCCTGGCAGGGGCCTGTGCCCAGTGCTACAGGAAGACAAGAAGCAGCCCCCAGGCAGGCCAAGCCTGGGACCCAGCCTGGGAGTCTGGAAAGCTTCCTGCTCTCAACTGCAGGGCAGGACAGGCCATCTTCATGGGGCATGAGCTGCAGGCAGCAAGCGAGCTAAAAGGGACAGAAGGAGCCCTCAGCTGGGGTCACAGTCAGTGCTGCAGAGGAAAGCAAAGCTTCTCGGGATCCAGAGCCAATGTGGCCTGAGGGAAAGTTCCTTCTTGACCCCAGGGCTACTGATTGGCCGTGTTGAAAAGGGGCTCTGGAATGAAGGCAGCCAGTGGAAACACCGGTCGCCTTGGAGAACCACATGCCATCCTGCCTGTTCAGCAGAGTCAGCTGCACAGGACAACCCAGGGTCTGCCAGGCCAAGTGCCAGTGGCACAATAGGTAGAGTCTGCAAGGATGCTCCAGGAAGTCCCTGATGCAAAGAGATGGAGAGATGCTTCGTTGGTGTGGCTAGCTTTTAGCTGTCAGAATAAACCAAAACTCTTGTAGGGATCTTCAGAAGATCCCGCCCTTCAAAATGACAATGGCCTGCACCGAGAGAGGGGCCAGCTTCCAGTTTGATGCCGCCCTGAGCACTGAAGGGGATGAGTGGAGGGAAAGAGCCAAGAGGAAGGATGGATTTGAACAAATCCACAGGATTCCTGCCAAGCCATTGAAGCCTAAGTGCAGATGTATCCTTGGCCAAGGAAATGAGTGACTTGAGATGGCGACAAGTCAGATGTGTACAGGCGAGAAACGCAAGCCCTCTATTTAAGGAGGGTTCCGAACAATCAAGAGAGCTTTTGTCACGTGGATCACCGAGGGTTGTGTGTCTGTCTCCAGCCAGGACCGCGGTTACCGTTCTACTCAACGACAGCAGAGATTTTCTCCCCGTTTTGGACCGTTTTTGGTTTGCCCAAAAGGGTGCTTGATGCTTCTTTTTCAGTTCTCTCTCCATCGTCAACTTGATGTTTCAATGGGATGAGGAGAGCAACAGCGGGTTGCAAGGGTCACTGAGCTAAGGACCACACCATCGTGCCCGTCAACAGCGATCCAATGGGGCTGTGGAGAAGAAAAGAAATGGGAATTGAAAAGCAACCTGGCAAGAAGTTGATGCGGAGACTGGCAGGAGATGTCAGCATGTGCTCGCCTGTCCGAGTGGCGCAGGCGAGCAGCACTGAGAATAGAGAAGAAGGGCTGTCATGTCACGGGATTTAAAGCAGCCAAGCCACGTGCCTGATGTACACAGAAGCCTCCCGTGCCAAAAGTGGGAAACTAGCAGGTAATGTGCTTCTAGAGGAGAAATGCTGGGACTGAGGTGGCCAAATAATTATAAAATCCGAGGCAAGAAAGAGGGAATGATGGCATGGCCCACGTACCCCATGTTTTCTCCTGAGGCCGTGGACTTGCAGGGGCTAAAGGCCCGCTCTGGCAGATTTGGAAGGCAGTCAAGGCAGCCAGGCAAGAGCAGTGACATCAGCGTGACATCAGCGGCCCACAAACCGCATGGGTGGCAACCTCAGTGAGCAAAGCATTGTGACCTCACATCCCTCACTGCTTATGTTTGGGCACAGACAGAGCTGGGCTCAGACCGGCTCGCGCCTGGACTCCTGGCAAGCGTGCCTGCGAGGACTGGAAGCCTGCAAGGTCCTTGGGAGCTGCTGTGGGCAAGTCTGGGTTGTGATTCCCACGCCTTTGCCTGTTTCCTTAGCCATACGTGGTTGAGGAAGCCAAGCAGTGTGAGCGGTGCTTGCGGCGGCACAGGTGAGCGGTGCAGGAAAGGACTACGGGGTGGCCGTGGGCTGGGCGATGGTGTCTGGGGAGCTGTGAGTGTGTGGTGTCCTTCTTGAGGGGCCTGGGCGCTCCTTTGAGCCGCCCATCTCCCTGGGACAGCAAGTGACCTGTTTTGCAGCGTGTCACACCAGCAGGAGGGAGCAGCTGCTGTGCCCAGCTCTGCTGCAAGCCACAAGCATGGCCACGGAGACAGACTGGAACTGCCCCATCTGCCGTGACGGTCCCGGTGAAAAGGCTTCTGTAACACCGTGCGTCCACCAGTTCTGCCTGGGCTGCATTGTGCGCTGGGTCAAGACCAAGCCATTGTGCCCCCTGTGCAGGCAGCCTATCAAGAGCATCGTTTACTCTGTTCGGTCGGAGGAAGACTTTCTGGAGATAGCTCTCCCAAGCTCCTCAGACTCATGGGCTGCTGGTCACCAGGATGAGCAGGGGGCTGCGGAGCGCATGCCCAGCACCTATGTAGCTGGCTTCCCAGCTGAGCTCTGGGCTGGCATTTTCCAGGACTGCTCAGAAATCCTGGAGCCCCTGCTGCCCTGGCTGAACCAGGAGCTTTCGCAGCTGCTCAGGACCCACTGGTGGGAGGTGGCTCTGGCACAGAGTGTGGTCGTAGCCAATTTGTGCTACTATGGGCTGAGGCAGGAGGCCTTGGTCCAGGAGCTGCAAGGCCTGCTGCAGGAGCAGACGGTGGCATTTGTGCGCCGGCTCATTGACACTGCTGCTGACAGGTGCAGTGATGAGATCCTGCGGCGGATGAACCTCCTGAACTCCCATGCTCAGGAGGAAGAGGAGCAGGAGCAGGAGCAGGAGGAAGAGGAGGAGGGTCCCAAAGGCATCACTGCCTCCCTCCAGGGGACTCTCACCCCCATGGTGGCCTCCTCCCACAGCCCTATGGTCTCCAATGTGGAAGCAGACACTGGAACATTGGAAGCCACGCTGCGTGAGGGGCCCAGCCGCTCTCCATCCATGCCCGTCCATGCAGAGCAGGAGCAGCCCCAGGACGAGCCTGGCGAGGCAGCAGCAGCAGCAGCAGCAGCAGGAGAAGGCCCCTCTGCCCAAGGCTGCAGCCACAGCCGTCGTGCTCCTGGCCGGGACACGGACAGCGTGCCCAAGGAGCGCCGGCGCCCCACAAAGAGGAAGGCCTCTAGACCTCAGGACTCTCCCCAGCCCCCAAAAAGGCCGTCCCGCCAGTGCAAGCCCAAGCCAAGGCCCCTTGATTGTAGGAAGTAGGAGTAGATGTAGGAGTAAAGAATCAATGTTAGGAGTTGGAAATTGTTTTTAGAAGTAGGAAATAAATGGTAGAGTTAGGAAATCAATTGTAGAAGTAGGAAATAAATTGTTGTTTCTCTGACACAGTCTCAGAGTGTGGCTTTCTCGGCCTTCTCCTGTTGCCTTTTCCCTCTGCCCTCAAATGCCAGTGTGGGCGGCAACTGGGAGGGGAGGGGATAGGAACATTGTAGCCACAGGGGCCCAGAGGAGCTCTGGCAGGGGCCTGTGCCCAGTGCTACAGGAAGACAAGAAGCAGCCCCCAGGCCAAGCTTGGGGCCCAGCCTGGGAGTCTGGAAGGCTTCCTGCTCTCAACTGCAGGGCAGGACAGGCCATCTTCATGGGGCATGAGCTGCAGGCAGCAAGCGAGCTAAAAGGGACAGAAGGAGCCCTCAGCTGGGGTCACAGTCAGTGCTGCAGAGGAAAGCAAAGCTTCTCGGGATCCAGAGCCAATGTGGCCTGAGGGAAAGTTCCTTCTTGACCCCAGGGCTACTGATTGGCCGTGTTGAAAAGGGGCTCTGGAATGAAGGCAGCCAGTGGAAACACCGGTCGCCTTGGAGAACCACATGCCATCCTGCCTGTTCAGCAGAGTCAGCTGCACAGGACAACCCAGGGTCTGCCAGGCCAAGTGCCAGTGGCACAATAGGTAGAGTCTGCAAGGATGCTCCAGGAAGTCCCTGATGCAAAGAGATGGAGAGATGCTTCGTTGGTGTGGCTAGCTTTTAGCTGTCAGAATAAACCAAAACTCTTGTAGGGATCTTCAGAAGATCCCGCCCTTCAAAATGACAATGGCCTGCACCGAGAGAGGGGCCAGCTTCCAGTTTGATGCCGCCCTGAGCACTGAAGGGGATGAGTGGAGGGAAAGAGCCAAGAGGAAGGATGGATTTGAACAAATCCACAGGATTCCTGCCAAGCCATTGAAGCCTAAGTGCAGATGTATCCTTGGCCAAGGAAATGAGTGACTTGAGATGGCAACAAGTCAGATGTGTACAGGCGAGAAACGCAAGGCCTCTATTTACGGAGGGTTCCGAACAATCAAGAGAGCTTTTGTCACGTGGATCACCGAGGGTTGTGTGTCTGTCTCCAGCCAGGACCGCGGTTACCGTTCTACTCAACGACAGCAGAGATTTTCTCCCCGTTTTGGACCGTTTTTGGTTTGCCCAAAAGGGTGCTTGATGCTTCTTTTTCAGTTCTCTCTCCATCGTCAACTTGATGTTTCAATGGGATGAGGAGAGCAACAGCGGGTTGCAAGGGTCACTGAGCTAAGGACCACACCATCGTGCCCGTCAACAGCGATCCAATGGCGCTGTGGAGAAGAAAAGAAATGGGAATTGAAAAGCAACCTGGCAAGAAGTTGATGCGGAGACTGGCAGGAGATGTCAGCATGTGCTCGCCTGTCCGAGTGGCGCAGGCGAGCAGCACTGAGAATAGAGAAGAAGGGCTGTCATGTCACGGGATTTAAAGCAGCCAAGCCACGTGCCGGATGTACACAGAAGCCTCCCGTGCCAAAAGTGGGAAACTAGCAGGTAATGTGCTTCTAGAGGAGAAATGCTGGGACTGAGGTGGCCAAATGATTATAAAATCTGAGGCAAGAAAGAGGGAATGATGGCATGGCCCACGTACCCCATGTTTTCTCCTGAGGCCGTGGACTTGCAGGGGCTAAAGGCCCGCTCTGGCAGATTTGGAAGGCAGTCAAGGCAGCCAGGCAAGGGCAGTGACAACAGCGTGACATCAGCGGCCCACAAACCGCATGGGTGGCAACCTCAGTGAGCAAAGCATTGTGACCTCACATCCCTCACTGCTTATGTTTGGGCACAGACAGAGCTGGGCTCAGACCGGCTCGCGCCTGGACTCCTGGCAAGCGTGCCTGCGAGGACTGGAAGCCCGCGAGGTCCTTGGGAGCTGCTGTGGGCAAGTCTGGGTTGTGATTCCCACGCCTTTGCCTGTTTCCTTAGCCATACGTGGTTGAGGAAGCCAAGCAGTGTGAGCGGTGCTTGCGGCGGCACAGGTGAGCGGTGCAGGAAAGGACTACGGGGTGGCCGTGGGCTGGGCGATGGTGTCTGGGGAGCTGTGAGTGTGTGGTGTCCTTCTTGAGGGGCCTGGGCGCTCCTTTGAGCCGCCCATCTCCCTGGGACAGCAAGTGACCTGTTTTGCAGCGTGTCACACCAGCAGGAGGGAGCAGCTGCTGTGCCCAGCTCTGCTGCAAGCCACAAGCATGGCCACGGAGACAGACTGGAACTGCCCCATCTGCCGTGACGGTCCCGGTGAAAAGGCTTCTGTAACACCGTGCGTCCACCAGTTCTGCCTGGGCTGCATTGTGCGCTGGGTCAAGACCAAGCCATTGTGCCCCCTGTGCAGGCAGCCTATCAAGAGCATCGTTTACTCTGTTCGGTCGGAGGAAGACTTTCTGGAGATAGCTCTCCCAAGCTCCTCAGACTCATGGGCTGCTGGTCACCAGGATGAGCAGGGGGCTGCGGAGCGCATGCCCAGCACCTATGTAGCTGGCTTCCCAGCTGAGCTCTGGGCTGGCATTTTCCAGGACTGCTCAGAAATCCTGGAGCCCCTGCTGCCCTGGCTGAACCAGGAGCTTTCGCAGCTGCTCAGGACCCACTGGTGGGAGGTGGCTCTGGCACAGAGTGTGGTCGTAGCCAATTTGTGCTACTATGGGCTGAGGCAGGAGGCCTTGGTCCAGGAGCTGCAAGGCCTGCTGCAGGAGCAGACGGTGGCATTTGTGCGCCGGCTCATTGACACTGCTGCTGACAGGTGCAGTGATGAGATCCTGCGGCGGATGAACCTCCTGAACTCCCATGCTCAGGAGGAAGAGGAGCAGGAGCAGGAGCAGGAGGAAGAGGAGGAGGGTCCCAAAGGCATCACTGCCTCCCTCCAGGGGACTCTCACCCCCATGGTGGCCTCCTCCCACAGCCCTATGGTCTCCAATGTGGAAGCAGACACTGGAACATTGGAAGCCACGCTGCGTGAGGGGCCCAGCCGCTCTCCATCCATGCCCGTCCATGCAGAGCGGGAGCAGCCCCAGGACGAGCCTGGCGAGGCAGCAGCAGCAGCAGCAGCAGCAGCAGCAGCAGCAGGAGAAGGCCCCTCTGCCCAAGGCTGCAGCCGCAGCCGTCATGCTCCTGGCCGGGACACGGACAGCGTGCCCAAGGAGCGCCGGCGCCCCACAAAGAGGAAGGCCTCTAGACCTCAGGACTCTCCCCAGCCCCCAAAAAGGCCGTCCCGCCAGCGCAAGCCCAAGCCAAGGCCCCTTGATTGTAGGAAGTAGGAGTAGATGTAGGAGTAAAGAATCAATGTTAGGAGTTGGAAATTGTTTTTAGAAGTAGGAAATAAATGGTAGAGTTAGGAAATCAATTGTAGAAGTAGGAAATAAATTGTTGTTTCTCTGACACAGTCTCAGAGTGTGGCTTTCTCGGCCTTCTCCTGTTGCCTTTTCCCTCTGCCCTCAAATGCCAATGTGGGCGGCAACTGGGAGGGGAGGGGATAGGAACATTGTAGCCACAGGGGCCCAGAGGAGCCCTGGCAGGGGCCTGTGCCCAGTGCTACAGGAAGACAAGAAGCAGCCCCCAGGCCAAGCTTGGGACCCAGCCTGGGAGTCTGGAAAGCTTCCTGCTCTCAACTGCAGGGCAGGACAGGCCATCTTCATGGGGCATGAGCTGCAGGCAGCAAGCGAGCTAAAAGGGACAGAAGGAGCCCTCAGCTGGGGTCACAGTCAGTGCTGCAGAGGAAAGCAAAACTTCTCGGGATCCAGAGCCAATGTGGCCTGAGGGAAAGTTCCTTCTTGACCCCAGGGCTACTGATTGGCCGTGTTGAAAAGGGGCTCTGGAATGAAGGCAGCCAGTGGAAACACCGGTCGCCTTGGAGAACCACATGCCATCCTGCCTGTTCAGCAGAGTCAGCTGCACAGGACAACCCAGGGTCTGCCCGGCCAAGTGCCAGTGGCACAATAGGTAGAGTCTGCAAGGATGCTCCAGGAAGTCCCTGATGCAAAGAGATGGAGAGATGCTTCGTTGGTGTGGCTAGCTTTTAGCTGTCAGAATAAACCAAAACTCTTGTAGGGATCTTCAGAAGATCCCGCCCTTCAAAATGACAATGGCCTGCACCGAGAGAGGGGCCAGCTTCCAGTTTGATGCCGCCCTGAGCACTGAAGGGGATGAGTGGAGGGAAAGAGCCAAGAGGAAGGATGGATTTGAACAAATCCACAGGATTCCTGCCAAGCCATTGAAGCCTAAGTGCAGATGTATCCTTGGCCAAGGAAATGAGTGACTTGAGATGGCGACAAGTCAGATGTGTACAGGCGAGAAACGCAAGCCCTCTATTTAAGGAGGGTTCCGAACAATCAAGAGAGCTTTTGTCACGTGGATCACCGAGGGTTGTGTGTCTGTCTCCAGCCAGGACCGCGGTTACCGTTCTACTCAACGACAGCAGAGATTTTCTCCCCGTTTTGGACCGTTTTTGGTTTGCCCAAAAGGGTGCTTGATGCTTCTTTTTCAGTTCTCTCTCCATCGTCAACTTGATGTTTCAATGGGATGAGGAGAGCAACAGCGCGTTGCAAGGGTCACTGAGCTAAGGACCACACCATCGTGCCCGTCAACAGCGATCCAATGGGGCTGTGGAGAAGAAAAGAAATGGGAATTGAAAAGCAACCTGGCAAGAAGTTGATGCGGAGACTGGCAGGAGATGTCAGCATGTGCTCGCCTGTCCGAGTGGCGCAGGCGAGCAGCACTGAGAATAGAGAAGAAGGGCTGTCATGTCACGGGATTTAAAGCAGCCAAGCCACGTGCCGGATGTACACAGAAGCCTCCCGTGCCAAAAGTGGGAAACTAGCAGGTAATGTGCTTCTAGAGGAGAAATGCTGGGACTGAGGTGGCCAAATGATTATAAAATCCGAGGCAAGAAAGAGGGAATGATGGCATGGCCCACGTACCCCATGTTTTCTCCTGAGGCCGTGGACTTGCAGGGGCTAAAGGCCCGCTCTGGCAGATTTGGAAGGCAGTCAAGGCAGCCAGGCAAGAGCAGTGACATCAGCGTGACATCAGCGGCCCACAAACCGCATGGGTGGCAACCTCAGTGAGCAAAGCATTGTGACCTCACATCCCTCACTGCTTATGTTTGGGCACAGACAGAGCTGGGCTCAGACCGGCTCGCGCCTGCACTCCTGGCAAGCGTGCCTGCGAGGACTGGAAGCCCGCGAGGTCCTTGGGAGCTGCTGTGGGCAAGTCTGGGTTGTGATTCCCACGCCTTTGCCTATTTCCTTAGCCATACGTGGTTGAGGAAGCCAAGCAGTGTGAGCGGTGCTTGCGGCGGCACAGGTGAGCGGTGCAGGAAAGGACTACGGGGTGGCCGTGGGCTGGGCGATGGTGTCTGGGGAGCTGTGAGTGTGTGGTGTCCTTCTTGAGGGGCCTGGGCGCTCCTTTGAGCCGCCCATCTCCCTGGGACAGCAAGTGACCTGTTTTGCAGCGTGTCACACCAGCAGGAGGGAGCAGCTGCTGTGCCCAGCTCTGCTGCAAGCCACAAGCATGGCCACGGAGACAGACTGGAACTGCCCCATCTGCCGTGACGGTCCCGGTGAAAAGGCTTCTGTAACACCGTGCGTCCACCAGTTCTGCCTGGGCTGCATTGTGCGCTGGGTCAAGACCAAGCCATTGTGCCCCCTGTGCAGGCAGCCTATCAAGAGCATCGTTTACTCTGTTCGGTCGGAGGAAGACTTTCTGGAGATAGCTCTCCCAAGCTCCTCAGACTCATGGGCTGCTGGTCACCAGGATGAGCAGGGGGCTGCGGAGCGCATGCCCAGCACCTATGTAGCTGGCTTCCCAGCTGAGCTCTGGGCTGGCATTTTCCAGGACTGCTCAGAAATCCTGGAGCCCCTGCTGCCCTGGCTGAACCAGGAGCTTTCGCAGCTGCTCAGGACCCACTGGTGGGAGGTGTCTCTGGCACAGAGTGTGGTCGTAGCCAATTTGTGCAACTATGGGCTGAGGCAGGAGGCCTTGGTCCAGGAGCTGCAAGGCCTGCTGCAGGAGCAGACGGTGGCATTTGTGCGCCGGCTCATTGACACTGCTGCTGACAGGTGCAGTGATGAGATCCTGCGGCGGATGAACCTCCTGAACTCCCATGCTCAGGAGGAAGAGGAGCAGGAGCAGGAGCAGGAGGAAGAGGAGGAGGGTCCCAAAGGCATCACTGCCTCCCTCCAGGGGACTCTCACCCCCATGGTGGCCTCCTCCCACAGCCCTATGGTCTCCAATGTGGAAGCAGACACTGGAACATTGGAAGCCACGCTGCGTGAGGGGCCCAGCCGCTCTCCATCCATGCCCGTCCATGCAGAGCGGGAGCAGCCCCAGGACGAGCCTGGCGAGGCAGCAGCAGCAGCAGCAGCAGCAGCAGCAGGAGAAGGCCCCTCTGCCCAAGGCTGCAGCCGCAGCCGTCGTGCTCCTGGCCGGGACACGGACAGTGTGCCCAAGGAGCGCCGGCGCCCCACAAAGAGGAAGGCCTCTAGACCTCAGGACTCTCCCCAGCCCCCAAAAAGGCCGTCCCGCCAGCGCAAGCCCAAGCCAAGGCCCCTTGATTGTAGGAAGTAGGAGTAGATGTAGGAGTAAAGAATCAATGTTAGGAGTTGGAAATTGTTTTTAGAAGTAGGAAATAAATGGTAGAGTTAGGAAATCAATTGTAGAAGTAGGAAATAAATTGTTGTTTCTCTGACACAGTCTCAGAGTGTGGCTTTCTCGGCCTTCTCCTGTTGCCTTTTCCCTCTGCCCTCAAATGCCAATGTGGGCGGCAACTGGGAGGGGAGGGGATAGCAGCATTGTAGCCACAGGGGCCCAGAGGAGCCCTGGCAGGGGCCTGTGCCCAGTGCTACAGGAAGACAAGAAGCAGCCCCCAGGCCAAGCTTGGGACCCAGCCTGGGAGTCTGGAAAGCTTCCTGCTCTCAACTGCAGGGCAGGACAGGCCATCTTCATGGGGCATGAGCTGCAGGCAGCAAGCGAGCTAAAAGGGACAGAAGGAGCCCTCAGCTGGGGTCACAGTCAGTGCTGCAGAGGAAAGCAAAACTTCTCGGGATCCAGAGCCAATGTGGCCTGAGGGAAAGTTCCTTCTTGACCCCAGGGCTACTGATTGGCCGTGTTGAAAAGGGGCTCTGGAATGAAGGCAGCCAGTGGAAACACTGGTCGCCTTGGAGAACCACATGCCATCCTGCCTGTTCAGCAGAGTCAGCTGCACAGGACAACCCAGGGTCTGCCAGGCCAAGTGCCAGTGGCACAATAGGTAGAGTCTGCAAGGATGCTCCAGGAAGTCCCTGATGCAAAGAGATGGAGAGATGCTTCGTTGGTGTGGCTAGCTTTTAGCTGTCAGAATAAACCAAAACTCTTGTAGGGATCTTCAGAAGATCCCGCCCTTCAAAATGACAATGGCCTGCACCGAGAGAGGGGCCAGCTTCCAGTTTGATGCCGCCCTGAGCACTGAAGGGGATGAGTGGAGGGAAAGAGCCAAGAGGAAGGATGGATTTGAACAAATCCACAGGATTCCTGCCAAGCCATTGAAGCCTAAGTGCAGATGTATCCTTGGCCAAGGAAATGAGTGACTTGAGATGGCAACAAGTCAGATGTGTACAGGCGAGAAACGCAAGCCCTCTATTTAAGGAGGGTTCCGAACAATCAAGAGAGCTTTTGTCACGTGGATCACCGAGGGTTGTGTGTCTGTCTCCAGCCAGGACCGCGGTTACCGTTCTACTCAACGACAGCAGAGATTTTCTCCCCGTTTTGGACCGTTTTTGGTTTGCCCAAAAGGGTGCTTGATGCTTCTTTTTCAGTTCTCTCTCCATCGTCAACTTGATGTTTCAATGGGATGAGGAGAGCAACAGCGGGTTGCAAGGGTCACTGAGCTAAGGACCACACCATCGTGCCCGTCAACAGCGATCCAATGGGGCTGTGGAGAAGAAAAGAAATGGGAATTGAAAAGCAACCTGGCAAGAAGTTGATGCGGAGACTGGCAGGAGATGTCAGCATGTGCTCGCCTGTCCGAGTGGCGCAGGCGAGCAGCACTGAGAATAGAGAAGAAGGGCTGTCATGTCACGGGATTTAAAGCAGCCAAGCCACGTGCCGGATGTACACAGAAGCCTCCCGTGCCAAAAGTGGGCAACTAGCAGGTAATGTGCTTCTAGAGGAGAAATGCTGGGACTGAGGTGGCCAAATGATTATAAAATCTGAGGCAAGAAAGAGGGAATGATGGCATGGCCCACGTACCCCATGTTTTCTCCTGAGGCCGTGGACTTGCAGGGGCTAAAGGCCTGCTCTGGCAGATTTGGAAGGCAGTCAAGGCAGCCAGGCGAGAGCAGTGACATCAGCGTGACATCAGCGGCCCACAAACCGCATGGGTGGCAACCTCAGTGAGCAAAGCATTGTGACCTCACATCCCTCACTGCTTATGTTTGGGCACAGACAGAGCTGGGCTCAGACCGGCTCGCGCCTGCACTCCTGGCAAGCGTGCCTGCGAGGACTGGAAGCCCGCGAGGTCCTTGGGAGCTGCTGTGGGCAAGTCTGGGTTGTGATTCCCACGCCTTTGCCTGTTTCCTTAGCCATACGTGGTTGAGGAAGCCAAGCAGTGTGAGCGGTGCTTGCGGCGGCACAGGTGAGCGGTGCAGGAAAGGACTACGGGGTGGCCGTGGGCTGGGCGATGGTGTCTGGGGAGCTGTGAGTGTGTGGTGTCCTTCTTGAGGGGCCTGGGTGCTCCTTTGAGCCGCCCATCTCCCTGGGACAGCAAGTGACCTGTTTTGCAGCGTGTCACACCAGCAGGAGGGAGCAGCTGCTGTGCCCAGCTCTGCTGCAAGCCACAAGCATGGCCACGGAGACAGACTGGAACTGCCCCATCTGCCGTGACGGTCCCGGTGAAAAGGCTTCTGTAACACCGTGCGTCCACCAGTTCTGCCTGGGCTGCATTGTGCGCTGGGTCAAGACCAAGCCATTGTGCCCCCTGTGCAGGCAGCCTATCAAGAGCATCGTTTACTCTGTTCGGTCGGAGGAAGACTTTCTGGAGATAGCTCTCCCAAGCTCCTCAGACTCATGGGCTGCTGGTCACCAGGATGAGCAGGGGGCTGCGGAGCGCATGCCCAGCACCTATGTAGCTGGCTTCCCAGCTGAGCTCTGGGCTGGCATTTTCCAGGACTGCTCAGAAATCCTGGAGCCCCTGCTGCCCTGGCTGAACCAGGAGCTTTCGCAGCTGCTCAGGACCCACTGGTGGGAGGTGTCTCTGGCACAGAGTGTGGTCGTAGCCAATTTGTGCAACTATGGGCTGAGGCAGGAGGCCTTGGTCCAGGAGCTGCAAGGCCTGCTGCAGGAGCAGACGGTGGCATTTGTGCGCCGGCTCATTGACACTGCTGCTGACAGGTGCAGTGATGAGATCCTGCGGCGGATGAACCTCCTGAACTCCCATGCTCAGGAGGAAGAGGAGCAGGAGCAGGAGCAGGAGGAAGAGGAGGAGGGTCCCAAAGGCATCACTGCCTCCCTCCAGGGGACTCTCACCCCCATGGTGGCCTCCTCCCACAGCCCTATGGTCTCCAATGTGGAAGCAGACACTGGAACATTGGAAGCCACGCTGCGTGAGGGGCCCAGCCGCTCTCCATCCATGCCCGTCCATGCAGAGCGGGAGCAGCCCCAGGACGAGCCTGGCGAGGCAGCAGCAGCAGCAGCAGCAGCAGCAGCAGCAGCAGCAGCAGCAGCAGCAGGAGAAGGCCCCTCTGCCCAAGGCTGCAGCCGCAGCCGTCGTGCTCCTGGCCGGGACACGGACAGCGTGCCCAAGGAGCGCCGGCGCCCCACAAAGAGGAAGGCCTCTAGACCTCAGGACTCTCCCCAGCCCCCAAAAAGGCCGTCCCGCCAGCGCAAGCCCAAGCCAAGGCCCCTTGATTGTAGGAAGTAGGAGTAGATGTAGGAGTAAAGAATCAATGTTAGGAGTTGGAAATTGTTTTTAGAAGTAGGAAATAAATGGTAGAGTTAGGAAATCAATTGTAGAAGTAGGAAATAAATTGTTGTTTCTCTGACACAGTCTCAGAGTGTGGCTTTCTCGGCCTTCTCCTGTTGCCTTTTCCCTCTGCCCTCAAATGCCAATGTGGGCGGCAACTGGGAGGGGAGGGGATAGCAGCATTGTAGCCACAGGGGCCCAGAGGAGCCCTGGCAGGGGCCTGTGCCCAGTGCTACAGGAAGACAAGAAGCAGCCCCCAGGCCAAGCTTGGGACCCAGCCTGGGAGTCTGGAAAGCTTCCTGCTCTCAACTGCAGGGCAGGACAGGCCATCTTCATGGGGCATGAGCTGCAGGCAGCAAGCGAGCTAAAAGGGACAGAAGGAGCCCTCAGCTGGGGTCACAGTCAGTGCTGCAGAGGAAAGCAAAACTTCTCGGGATCCAGAGCCAATGTGGCCTGAGGGAAAGTTCCTTCTTGACCCCAGGGCTACTGATTGGCCGTGTTGAAAAGGGGCTCTGGAATGAAGGCAGCCAGTGGAAACACCGGTCGCCTTGGAGAACCACATGCCATCCTGCCTGTTCAGCAGAGTCTGCTGCACAGGACAACCCAGGGTCTGCCAGGCCAAGTGCCAGTGGCACAATAGGTAGAGTCTGCAAGGATGCTCCAGGAAGTCCCTGATGCAAAGAGATGGAGAGATGCTTCGTTGGTGTGGCTAGCTTTTAGCTGTCAGAATAAACCAAAACTCTTGTAGGGATCTTCAGAAGATCCCGCCCTTCAAAATGACAATGGCCTGCACCGAGAGAGGGGCCAGCTTCCAGTTTGATGCCGCCCTGAGCACTGAAGGGGATGAGTGGAGGGAAAGAGCCAAGAGGAAGGATGGATTTGAACAAATCCACAGGATTCCTGCCAAGCCATTGAAGCCTAAGTGCAGATGTATCCTTGGCCAAGGAAATGAGTGACTTGAGATGGCGACAAGTCAGATGTGTACAGGCGAGAAACGCAAGCCCTCTATTTAAGGAGGGTTCCGAACAATCAAGAGAGCTTTTGTCACGTGGATCACCGAGGGTTGTGTGTCTGTCTCCAGCCAGGACCGCGGTTACCGTTCTACTCAACGACAGCAGAGATTTTCTCCCCGTTTTGGACCGTTTTTGGTTTGCCCAAAAGGGTGCTTGATGCTTCTTTTTCAGTTCTCTCTCCATCGTCAACTTGATGTTTCAATGGGATGAGGAGAGCAACAGCGGGTTGCAAGGGTCACTGAGCTAAGGACCACACCATCGTGCCCGTCAACAGCGATCCAATGGGGCTGTGGAGAAGAAAAGAAATGGGAATTGAAAAGCAACCTGGCAAGAAGTTGATGCGGAGACTGGCAGGAGATGTCAGCATGTGCTCGCCTGTCCGAGTGGCGCAGGCGAGCAGCACTGAGAATAGAGAAGAAGGGCTGTCATGTCACGGGATTTAAAGCAGCCAAGCCACGTGCCGGATGTACACAGAAGCCTCCCGTGCCAAAAGTGGGAAACTAGCAGGTAATGTGCTTCTAGCGGAGAAATGCTGGGACTGAGGTGGCCAAATGATTATAAAATCTGAGGCAAGAAAGAGGGAATGATGGCATGGCCCACGTACCCCATATTTTCTCCTGAGGCCGTGGACTTGCAGGGGCTAAAGGCCCGCTCTGGCAGATTTGGAAGGCAGTCAAGGCAGCCAGGCGAGAGCAGTGACATCAGCGTGACATCAGCGGCCCACAAACCGCATGGGTGGCAACCTCAGTGAGCAAAGCATTGTGACCTCACATCCCTCACTGCTTATGTTTGGGCACAGACAGAGCTGGGCTCAGACCGGCTCGCGCCTGGACTCCTGGCAAGCGTGCCTGCGAGGACTGGAAGCCCGCGAGGTCCTTGGGAGCTGCTGTGGGCAAGTCTGGGTTGTGATTCCCACGCCTTTGCCTGTTTCCTTAGCCATACGTGGTTGAGGAAGCCAAGCAGTGTGAGCGGTGCTTGCGGCGGCACAGGTGAGCGGTGCAGGAAAGGACTACGGGGTGGCCGTGGGCTGGGCGATGGTGTCTGGGGAGCTGTGAGTGTGTGGTGTCCTTCTTGAGGGGCCTGGGCGCTCCTTTGAGCCGCCCATCTCCCTGGGACAGCAAGTGACCTGTTTTGCAGCGTGTCACACCAGCAGGAGGGAGCAGCTGCTGTGCCCAGCTCTGCTGCAAGCCACAAGCATGGCCACGGAGACAGACTGGAACTGCCCCATCTGCCGTGACGGTCCCGGTGAAAAGGCTTCTGTAACACCGTGCGTCCACCAGTTCTGCCTGGGCTGCATTGTGCGCTGGGTCAAGACCAAGCCATTGTGCCCCCTGTGCAGGCAGCCTATCAAGAGCATCGTTTACTCTGTTCGGTCGGAGGAAGACTTTCTGGAGATAGCTCTCCCAAGCTCCTCAGACTCATGGGCTGCTGGTCACCAGGATGAGCAGGGGGCTGCGGAGCGCATGCCCAGCACCTATGTAGCTGGCTTCCCAGCTGAGCTCTGGGCTGGCATTTTCCAGGACTGCTCAGAAATCCTGGAGCCCCTGCTGCCCTGGCTGAACCAGGAGCTTTCGCAGCTGCTCAGGACCCACTGGTGGGAGGTGGCTCTGGCACAGAGTGTGGTCGTAGCCAATTTGTGCTACTATGGGCTGAGGCAGGAGGCCTTGGTCCAGGAGCTGCAAGGCCTGCTGCAGGAGCAGACGGTGGCATTTGTGCGCCGGCTCATTGACACTGCTGCTGACAGGTGCAGTGATGAGATCCTGCGGCGGATGAACCTCCTGAACTCCCATGCTCAGGAGGAAGAGGAGCAGGAGCAGGAGCAGGAGGAAGAGGAGGAGGGTCCCAAAGGCATCACTGCCTCCCTCCAGGGGACTCTCACCCCCATGGTGGCCTCCTCCCACAGCCCTATGGTCTCCAATGTGGAAGCAGACACTGGAACATTGGAAGCCACGCTGCGTGAGGGGCCCAGCCGCTCTCCATCCATGCCCGTCCATGCAGAGCGGGAGCAGCCCCAGGACGAGCCTGGCGAGGCAGCAGCAGCAGCAGCAGCAGCAGCAGCAGCAGCAGCAGCAGGAGAAGGCCCCTCTGCCCAAGGCTGCAGCCGCAGCCGTCGTGCTCCTGGCCGGGACACGGACAGCGTGCCCAAGGAGCGCCGGCGCCCCACAAAGAGGAAGGCCTCTAGACCTCAGGACTCTCCCCAGCCCCCAAAAAGGCCGTCCCGCCAGCGCAAGCCCAAGCCAAGGCCCCTTGATTGTAGGAAGTAGGAGTAGATGTAGGAGTAAAGAATCAATGTTAGGAGTTGGAAATTGTTTTTAGAAGTAGGAAATAAATGGTAGAGTTAGGAAATCAATTGTAGAAGTAGGAAATAAATTGTTGTTTCTCTGACACAGTCTCAGAGTGTGGCTTTCTCGGCCTTCTCCTGTTGCCTTTTCCCTCTGCCCTCAAATGCCAATGTGGGCGGCAACTGGGAGGGGAGGGGATAGGAACATTGTAGCCACAGGGGCCCAGAGGAGCCCTGGCAGGGGCCTGTGCCCAGTGCTACAGGAAGACAAGAAGCAGCCCCCAGGCCAAGCTTGGGACCCAGCCTGGGAGTCTGGAAAGCTTCCTGCTCTCAACTGCAGGGCAGGACAGGCCATCTTCATGGGGCATGAGCTGCAGGCAGCAAGCGAGCTAAAAGGGACAGAAGGAGCCCTCAGCTGGGGTCACAGTCAGTGCTGCAGAGGAAAGCAAAACTTCTCGGGATCCAGAGCCAATGTGGCCTGAGGGAAAGTTCCTTCTTGACCCCAGGGCTACTGATTGGCCGTGTTGAAAAGGGGCTCTGGAATGAAGGCAGCCAGTGGAAACACCGGTCGCCTTGGAGAACCACATGCCATCCTGCCTGTTCAGCAGAGTCAGCTGCACAGGACAACCCAGGGTCTGCCAGGCCAAGTGCCAGTGGCCCAATAGGTAGAGTCTGCAAGGATGCTCCAGGAAGTCCCTGATGCAAAGAGATGGAGAGATGCTTCGTTGGTGTGGCTAGCTTTTAGCTGTCAGAATAAACCAAAACTCTTGTAGGGATCTTCAGAAGATCCCGCCCTTCAAAATGACAATGGCCTGCACCGAGAGAGGGGCCAGCTTCCAGTTTGATGCCGCCCTGAGCACTGAAGGGGATGAGTGGAGGGAAAGAGCCAAGAGGAAGGATGGATTTGAACAAATCCACAGGATTCCTGCCAAGCCATTGAAGCCTAAGTGCAGATGTATCCTTGGCCAAGGAAATGAGTGACTTGAGATGGCGACAAGTCAGATGTGTACAGGCGAGAAACGCAAGGCCTCTATTTAAGGAGGGTTCCGAACAATCAAGAGAGCTTTTGTCACGTGGATCACCGAGGGTTGTGTGTCTGTCTCCAGCCAGGACCGCGGTTACCGTTCTACTCAACGACAGCAGAGATTTTCTCCCCGTTTTGGACCGTTTTTGGTTTGCCCAAAAGGGTGCTTGATGCTTCTTTTTCAGTTCTCTCTCCATCGTCAACTTGATGTTTCAATGGGATGAGGAGAGCAACAGCGGGTTGCAAGGGTCACTGAGCTAAGGACCACACCATCGTGCCCGTCAACAGCGATCCAATGGGGCTGTGGAGAAGAAAAGAAATGGGAATTGAAAAGCAACCTGGCAAGAAGTTGATGCGGAGACTGGCAGGAGATGTCAGCATGTGCTCGCCTGTCCGAGTGGCGCAGGCGAGCAGCACTGAGAATAGAGAAGAAGGGCTGTCATGTCACGGGATTTAAAGCAGCCAAGCCACGTGCCGGATGTACACAGAAGCCTCCCGTGCCAAAAGTGGGAAACTAGCAGGTAATGTGCTTCTAGAGGAGAAATGCTGGGACTGAGGTGGCCAAATGATTATAAAATCTGAGGCAAGAAAGAGGGAATGATGGCATGGCCCACGTACCCCATGTTTTCTCCTGAGGCCGTGGACTTGCAGGGGCTAAAGGCCCGCTCTGGCAGATTTGGAAGGCAGTCAAGGCAGCCAGGCGAGAGCAGTGACATCAGCGTGACATCAGCGGCCCACAAACCGCATGGGTGGCAACCTCAGTGAGCAAAGCATTGTGACCTCACATCCCTCACTGCTTATGTTTGGGCACAGACAGAGCTGGGCTCAGACCGGCTCGCGCCTGGACTCCTGGCAAGCGTGCCTGCGAGGACTGGAAGCCCGCGAGGTCCTTGGGAGCTGCTGTGGGCAAGTCTGGGTTGTGATTCCCACGCCTTTGCCTGTTTCCTTAGCCATACGTGGTTGAGGAAGCCAAGCAGTGTGAGCGGTGCTTGCGGCGGCACAGGTGAGCGGTGCAGGAAAGGACTACGGGGTGGCTGTGGGCTGGGCGATGGTGTCTGGGGAGCTGTGAGTGTGTGGTGTCCTTCTTGAGGGGCCTGGGCGCTCCTTTGAGCCGCCCATCTCCCTGGGACAGCAAGTGACCTGTTTTGCAGCGTGTCACACCAGCAGGAGGGAGCAGCTGCTGTGCCCAGCTCTGCTGCAAGCCACAAGCATGGCCACGGAGACAGACTGGAACTGCCCCATCTGCCGTGACGGTCCCGGTGAAAAGGCTTCTGTAACACCGTGCGTCCACCAGTTCTGCCTGGGCTGCATTGTGCGCTGGGTCAAGACCAAGCCATTGTGCCCCCTGTGCAGGCAGCCTATCAAGAGCATCGTTTACTCTGTTCGGTCGGAGGAAGACTTTCTGGAGATAGCTCTCCCAAGCTCCTCAGACTCATGGGCTGCTGGTCACCAGGATGAGCAGGGGGCTGCGGAGCGCATGCCCAGCACCTATGTAGCTGGCTTCCCAGCTGAGCTCTGGGCTGGCATTTTCCAGGACTGCTCAGAAATCCTGGAGCCCCTGCTGCCCTGGCTGAACCAGGAGCTTTCGCAGCTGCTCAGGACCCACTGGTGGGAGGTGGCTCTGGCACAGAGTGTGGTCGTAGCCAATTTGTGCTACTATGGGCTGAGGCAGGAGGCCTTGGTCCAGGAGCTGCAAGGCCTGCTGCAGGAGCAGACGGTGGCATTTGTGCGCCGGCTCATTGACACTGCTGCTGACAGGTGCAGTGATGAGATCCTGCGGCGGATGAACCTCCTGAACTCCCATGCTCAGGAGGAAGAGGAGCAGGAGCAGGAGCAGGAGGAAGAGGAGGAGGGTCCCAAAGGCATCACTGCCTCCCTCCAGGGGACTCTCACCCCCATGGTGGCCTCCTCCCACAGCCCTATGGTCTCCAATGTGGAAGCAGACACTGGAACATTGGAAGCCACGCTGCGTGAGGGGCCCAGCCGCTCTCCATCCATGCCCGTCCATGCAGAGCGGGAGCAGCCCCAGGACGAGCCTGGCGAGGCGGCAGCAGCAGCAGCAGCAGCAGCAGCAGCAGCAGCAGCAGGAGAAGGCCCCTCTGCCCAAGGCTGCAGCCGCAGCCGTCGTGCTCCTGGCCGGGACACGGACAGAGTGCCCAAGGAGCGCCGGCGCCCCACAAAGAGGAAGGCCTCTAGACCTCAGGACTCTCCCCAGCCCCCAAAAAGGCCGTCCCGCCAGCGCAAGCCCAAGCCAAGGCCCCTTGATTGTAGGAAGTAGGAGTAGATGTAGGAGTAAAGAATCAATGTTAGGAGTTGGAAATTGTTTTTAGAAGTAGGAAATAAATGGTAGAGTTAGGAAATCAATTGTAGAAGTAGGAAATAAATTGTTGTTTCTCTGACACAGTCTCAGAGTGTGGCTTTCTCGGCCTTCTCCTGTTGCCTTTTCCCTCTGCCCTCAAATGCCAATGTGGGCGGCAACTGGGAGGGGAGGGGATAGGAACATTGTAGCCACAGGGGCCCAGAGGAGCCCTGGCAGGGGCCTGTGCCCAGTGCTACAGGAAGACAAGAAGCAGCCCCCAGGCCAAGCTTGGGACCCAGCCTGGGAGTCTGGAAAGCTTCCTGCTCTCAACTGCAGGGCAGGACAGGCCATGTTCATGGGGCATGAGCTGCAGGCAGCAAGCGAGCTAAAAGGGACAGAAGGAGCCCTCAGCTGGGGTCACAGTCAGTGCTGCAGAGGAAAGCAAAACTTCTCGGGATCCAGAGCCAATGTGGCCTGAGGGAAAGTTCCTTCTTGACCCCAGGGCTACTGATTGGCCGTGTTGAAAAGGGGCTCTGGAATGAAGGCAGCCAGTGGAAACACCGGTCGCCTTGGAGAACCACATGCCATCCTGCCTGTTCAGCAGAGTCAGCTGCACAGGACAACCCAGGGTCTGCCAGGCCAAGTGCCAGTGGCACAATAGGTAGAGTCTGCAAGGATGCTCCAGGAAGTCCCTGATGCAAAGAGATGGAGAGATGCTTCGTTGGTGTGGCTAGCTTTTAGCTGTCAGAATAAACCAAAACTCTTGTAGGGATCTTCAGAAGATCCCGCCCTTCAAAATGACAATGGCCTGCACCGAGAGAGGGGCCAGCTTCCAGTTTGATGCCGCCCTGAGCACTGAAGGGGATGAGTGGAGGGAAAGAGCCAAGAGGAAGGATGGATTTGAACAAATCCACAGGATTCCTGCCAAGCCATTGAAGCCTAAGTGCAGATGTATCCTTGGCCAAGGAAATGAGTGACTTGAGATGGCAACAAGTCAGATGTGTACAGGTGAGAAACGCAAGCCCTCTATTTAAGGAGGGTTCCGAACAATCAAGAGAGCTTTTGTCACGTGGATCACCGAGGGTTGTGTGTCTGTCTCCAGCCAGGACCGCGGTTACCGTTCTACTCAACGACAGCAGAGATTTTCTCCCCGTTTTGGACCGTTTTTGGTTTGCCCAAAAGGGTGCTTGATGCTTCTTTTTCAGTTCTCTCTCCATCGTCAACTTGATGTTTCAATGGGATGAGGAGAGCAACAGCGGGTTGCAAGGGTCACTGAGCTAAGGACCACACCATCGTGCCCGTCAACAGCGATCCAATGGCGCTGTGGAGAAGAAAAGAAATGGGAATTGAAAAGCAACCTGGCAAGAAGTTGATGCGGAGACTGGCAGGAGATGTCAGCATGTGCTCGCCTGTCCGAGTGGCGCAGGCGAGCAGCACTGAGAATAGAGAAGAAGGGCTGTCATGTCACGGGATTTAAAGCAGCCAAGCCACGTGCCGGATGTACACAGAAGCCTCCCGTGCCAAAAGTGGGAAACTAGCAGGTAATGTGCTTCTAGAGGAGAAATGCTGGGACTGAGGTGGCCAAATGATTATAAAATCTGAGGCAAGAAAGAGGGAATGATGGCATGGCCCACGTACCCCATGTTTTCTCCTGAGGCCGTGGACTTGCAGGGGCTAAAGGCCCGCTCTGGCAGATTTGGAAGGCAGTCAAGGCAGCCAGGCGAGAGCAGTGACATCAGCGTGACATCAGCGGCCCACAAACCGCATGGGTGGCAACCTCAGTGAGCAAAGCATTGTGACCTCACATCCCTCACTGCTTATGTTTGGGCACAGACAGAGCTGGGCTCAGACCGGCTCACGCCTGCACTCCTGGCAAGCGTGCCTGCGAGGACTGGAAGCCCGCGAGGTCCTTGGGAGCTGCTGTGGGCAAGTCTGGGTTGTGATTCCCACGCCTTTGCCTGTTTCCTTAGCCATACGTGGTTGAGGAAGCCAAGCAGTGTGAGCGGTGCTTGCGGCGGCACAGGTGAGCGGTGCAGGAAAGGACTACGGGGTGGCCGTGGGCTGGGCGATGGTGTCTGGGGAGCTGTGAGTGTGTGGTGTCCTTCTTGCGGGGCCTGGGCGCTCCTTTGAGCCGCCCATCTCCCTGGGACAGCAAGTGACCTGTTTTGCAGCGTGTCACACCAGCAGGAGGGAGCAGCTGCTGTGCCCAGCTCTGCTGCAAGCCACAAGCATGGCCACGGAGACAGACTGGAACTGCCCCATCTGCCGTGACGGTCCCGGTGAAAAGGCTTCTGTAACACCGTGCGTCCACCAGTTCTGCCTGGGCTGCATTGTGCGCTGGGTCAAGACCAAGCCATTGTGCCCCCTGTGCAGGCAGCCTATCAAGAGCATCGTTTACTCTGTTCGGTCGGAGGAAGACTTTCTGGAGATAGCTCTCCCAAGCTCCTCAGACTCATGGGCTGCTGGTCACCAGGATGAGCAGGGGGCTGCGGAGCGCATGCCCAGCACCTATGTAGCTGGCTTCCCAGCTGAGCTCTGGGCTGGCATTTTCCAGGACTGCTCAGAAATCCTGGAGCCCCTGCTGCCCTGGCTGAACCAGGAGCTTTCGCAGCTGCTCAGGACCCACTGGTGGGAGGTGGCTCTGGCACAGAGTGTGGTCGTAGCCAATTTGTGCAACTATGGGCTGAGGCAGGAGGCCTTGGTCCAGGAGCTGCAAGCCCTCCTGCAGGAGCAGACGGTGGCATTTGTGCGCCGGCTCATTGACACTGCTGCTGACAGGTGCAGTGATGAGATCCTGCGGCGGATGAACCTCCTGAACTCCCATGCTCAGGAGGAAGAGGAGCAGGAGCAGGAGGAAGAGGAGGAGGGTCCCAAAGGCATCACTGCCTCCCTCCAGGGGACTCTCACCCCCATGGTGGCCTCCTCCCACAGCCCTATGGTCTCCAATGTGGAAGCAGACACTGGAACATTGGAAGCCACGCTGCGTGAGGGGCCCAGCCGCTCTCCATCCATGCCCGTCCATGCAGAGCGGGAGCAGCCCCAGGACGAGCCTGGCGAGGCAGCAGCAGCAGCAGCAGCAGCAGCAGCAGCAGCAGCAGGAGAAGGCCCCTCTGCCCAAGGCTGCAGCCGCAGCCGTCATGCTCCTGGCCGGGACACGGACAGAGTGCCCAAGGAGCGCCGGCGCCCCACAAAGAGGAAGGCCTCTAGACCTCAGGACTCTCCCCAGCCCCCAAAAAGGCCGTCCCGCCAGCGCAAGCCCAAGCCAAGGCCCCTTGATTGTAGGAAGTAGGAGTAGATGTAGGAGTAAAGAATCAATGTTAGGAGTTGGAAATTGTTTTTAGAAGTAGGAAATAAATGGTAGAGTTAGGAAATCAATTGTAGAAGTAGGAAATAAATTGTTGTTTCTCTGACACAGTCTCAGAGTGTGGCTTTCTCGGCCTTCTCCTGTTGCCTTTTCCCTCTGCCCTCAAATGCCAATGTGGGCGGCAACTGGGAGGGGAGGGGATAGGAACATTGTAGCCACAGGGGCCCAGAGGAGCCCTGGCAGGGGCCTGTGCCCAGCGCTACAGGAAGACAAGAAGCAGCCCCCAGGCCAAGCTTGGGACCCAGCCTGGGAGTCTGGAAAGCTTCCTGCTCTCAACTGCAGGGCAGGACAGGCCATCTTCATGGGGCATGAGCTGCAGGCAGCAAGCGAGCTAAAAGGGACAGAAGGAGCCCTCAGCTGGGGTCACAGTCAGTGCTGCAGAGGAAAGCAAAACTTCTCGGGATCCAGAGCCAATGTGGCCTGAGGGAAAGTTCCTTCTTGACCCCAGGGCTACTGATTGGCCGTGTTGAAAAGGGGCTCTGGAATGAAGGCAGCCAGTGGAAACACCGGTCGCCTTGGAGAACCACATGCCATCCTGCCTGTTCAGCAGAGTCTGCTGCACAGGACAACCCAGGGTCTGCCAGGCCAAGTGCCAGTGGCACAATAGGTAGAGTCTGCAAGGATGCTCCAGGAAGTCCCTGATGCAAAGAGATGGAGAGATGCTTCGTTGGTGTGGCTAGCTTTTAGCTGTCAGAATAAACCAAAACTCTTGTAGGGATCTTCAGAAGATCCCGCCCTTCAAAATGACAATGGCCTGCACCGAGAGAGGGGCCAGCTTCCAGTTTGATGCCGCCCTGAGCACTGAAGGGGATGAGTGGAGGGAAAGAGCCAAGAGGAAGGATGGATTTGAACAAATCCACAGGATTCCTGCCAAGCCATTGAAGCCTAAGTGCAGATGTATCCTTGGCCAAGGAAATGAGTGACTTGAGATGGCAACAAGTCAGATGTGTACAGGCGAGAAACGCAAGCCCTCTATTTAAGGAGGGTTCCGAACAATCAAGAGAGCTTTTGTCACGTGGATCACCGAGGGTTGTGTGTCTGTCTCCAGCCAGGACCGCGGTTACCGTTCTACTCAACGACAGCAGAGATTTTCTCCCCGTTTTGGACCGTTTTTGGTTTGCCCAAAAGGGTGCTTGATGCTTCTTTTTCAGTTCTCTCTCCATCGTCAACTTGATGTTTCAATGGGATGAGGAGAGCAACAGCGGGTTGCAAGGGTCACTGAGCTAAGGACCACACCATCGTGCCCGTCAACAGCGATCCAATGGGGCTGTGGAGAAGAAAAGAAATGGGAATTGAAAAGCAACCTGGCAAGAAGTTGATGCGGAGACTGGCAGGAGATGTCAGCATGTGCTCGCCTGTCCGAGTGGCGCAGGCGAGCAGCACTGAGAATAGAGAAGAAGGGCTGTCATGTCACGGGATTTAAAGCAGCCAAGCCACGTGCCGGATGTACACAGAAGCCTCCCGTGCCAAAAGTGGGAAACTAGCAGGTAATGTGCTTCTAGAGGAGAAATGCTGGGACTGAGGTGGCCAAATGATTATAAAATCTGAGGCAAGAAAGAGGGAATGATGGCATGGCCCACGTACCCCATGTTTTCTCCTGAGGCCGTGGACTTGCAGGGGCTAAAGGCCCGCTCTGGCAGATTTGGAAGGCAGTCAAGGCAGCCAGGCGAGAGCAGTGACATCAGCGTGACATCAGCGGCCCACAAACCGCATGGGTGGCAACCTCAGTGAGCAAAGCATTGTGACCTCACATCCCTCACTGCTTATGTTTGGGCACAGACAGAGCTGGGCTCAGACCGGCTCGCGCCTGGACTCCTGGCAAGCGTGCCTGCGAGGACTGGAAGCCCGCGAGGTCCTTGGGAGCTGCTGTGGGCAAGTCTGGGTTGTGATTCCCACGCCTTTGCCTATTTCCTTAGCCATACGTGGTTGAGGAAGCCAAGCAGTGTGAGCGGTGCTTGCGGCGGCACAGGTGAGCGGTGCAGGAAAGGACTACGGGGTGGCCGTGGGCTGGGCGATGGTGTCTGGGGAGCTGTGAGTGTGTGGTGTCCTTCTTGAGGGGCCTGGGCGCTCCTTTGAGCCGCCCATCTCCCTGGGACAGCAAGTGACCTGTTTTGCAGCGTGTCACACCAGCAGGAGGGAGCAGCTGCTGTGCCCAGCTCTGCTGCAAGCCACAAGCATGGCCACGGAGACAGACTGGAACTGCCCCATCTGCCGTGACGGTCCCGGTGAAAAGGCTTCTGTAACACCGTGCGTCCACCAGTTCTGCCTGGGCTGCATTGTGCGCTGGGTCAAGACCAAGCCATTGTGCCCCCTGTGCAGGCAGCCTATCAAGAGCATCGTTTACTCTGTTCGGTCGGAGGAAGACTTTCTGGAGATAGCTCTCCCAAGCTCCTCAGACTCATGGGCTGCTGGTCACCAGGATGAGCAGGGGGCTGCGGAGCGCATGCCCAGCACCTATGTAGCTGGCTTCCCAGCTGAGCTCTGGGCTGGCATTTTCCAGGACTGCTCAGAAATCCTGGAGCCCCTGCTGCCCTGGCTGAACCAGGAGCTTTCGCAGCTGCTCAGGACCCACTGGTGGGAGGTGTCTCTGGCACAGAGTGTGGTCGTAGCCAATTTGTGCAACTATGGGCTGAGGCAGGAGGCCTTGGTCCAGGAGCTGCAAGGCCTGCTGCAGGAGCAGACGGTGGCATTTGTGCGCCGGCTCATTGACACTGCTGCTGACAGGTGCAGTGATGAGATCCTGCGGCGGATGAACCTCCTGAACTCCCATGCTCAGGAGGAAGAGGAGCAGGAGCAGGAGCAGGAGGAAGAGGAGGAGGGTCCCAAAGGCATCACTGCCTCCCTCCAGGGGACTCTCACCCCCATGGTGGCCTCCTCCCACAGCCCTATGGTCTCCAATGTGGAAGCAGACACTGGAACATTGGAAGCCACGCTGCGTGAGGGGCCCAGCCGCTCTCCATCCATGCCCGTCCATGCAGAGCGGGAGCAGCCCCAGGACGAGCCTGGCGAGGCAGCAGCAGCAGCAGCAGCAGCAGCAGCAGGAGAAGGCCCCTCTGCCCAAGGCTGCAGCCGCAGCCGTCGTGCTCCTGGCCGGGACACGGACAGAGTGCCCAAGGAGCGCCGGCGCCCCACAAAGAGGAAGGCCTCTAGACCTCAGGACTCTCCCCAGCCCCCAAAAAGGCCGTCCCGCCAGCGCAAGCCCAAGCCAAGGCCCCTTGATTGTAGGAAGTAGGAGTAGATGTAGGAGTAAAGAATCAATGTTAGGAGTTGGAAATTGTTTTTAGAAGTAGGAAATAAATGGTAGAGTTAGGAAATCAATTGTAGAAGTAGGAAATAAATTGTTGTTTCTCTGACACAGTCTCAGAGTGTGGCTTTCTCGGCCTTCTCCTGTTGCCTTTTCCCTCTGCCCTCAAATGCCAATGTGGGCGGCAACTGGGAGGGGAGGGGATAGGAACATTGTAGCCACAGGGGCCCAGAGGAGCCCTGGCAGGGGCCTGTGCCCAGTGCTACAGGAAGACAAGAAGCAGCCCCCAGGCCAAGCTTGGGACCCAGCCTGGGAGTCTGGAAAGCTTCCTGCTCTCAACTGCAGGGCAGGACAGGCCATGTTCATGGGGCATGAGCTGCAGGCAGCAAGCGAGCTAAAAGGGACAGAAGGAGCCCTCAGCTGGGGTCACAGTCAGTGCTGCAGAGGAAAGCAAAACTTCTCGGGATCCAGAGCCAATGTGGCCTGAGGGAAAGTTCCTTCTTGACCCCAGGGCTACTGATTGGCCGTGTTGAAAAGGGGCTCTGGAATGAAGGCAGCCAGTGGAAACACCGGTCGCCTTGGAGAACCACATGCCATCCTGCCTGTTCAGCAGAGTCAGCTGCACAGGACAACCCAGGGTCTGCCAGGCCAAGTGCCAGTGGCACAATAGGTAGAGTCTGCAAGGATGCTCCAGGAAGTCCCTGATGCAAAGAGATGGAGACATGCTTCGTTGGTGTGGCTAGCTTTTAGCTGTCAGAATAAACCAAAACTCTTGTAGGGATCTTCAGAAGATCCCGCCCTTCAAAATGACAATGGCCTGCACCGAGAGAGGGGCCAGCTTCCAGTTTGATGCCGCCCTGAGCACTGAAGGGGATGAGTGGAGGGAAAGAGCCAAGAGGAAGGATGGATTTGAACAAATCCACAGGATTCCTGCCAAGCCATTGAAGCCTAAGTGCAGATGTATCCTTGGCCAAGGAAATGAGTGACTTGAGATGGCAACAAGTCAGATGTGTACAGGTGAGAAACGCAAGCCCTCTATTTAAGGAGGGTTCCGAACAATCAAGAGAGCTTTTGTCACGTGGATCACCGAGGGTTGTGTGTCTGTCTCCAGCCAGGACCGCGGTTACCGTTCTACTCAACGACAGCAGAGATTTTCTCCCCGTTTTGGACCGTTTTTGGTTTGCCCAAAAGGGTGCTTGATGCTTCTTTTTCAGTTCTCTCTCCATCGTCAACTTGATGTTTCAATGGGATGAGGAGAGCAACAGCGGGTTGCAAGGGTCACTGAGCTAAGGACCACACCATCGTGCCCGTCAACAGCGATCCAATGGCGCTGTGGAGAAGAAAAGAAATGGGAATTGAAAAGCAACCTGGCAAGAAGTTGATGCGGAGACTGGCAGGAGATGTCAGCATGTGCTCGCCTGTCCGAGTGGCGCAGGCGAGCAGCACTGAGAATAGAGAAGAAGGGCTGTCATGTCACGGGATTTAAAGCAGCCAAGCCACGTGCCGGATGTACACAGAAGCCTCCCGTGCCAAAAGTGGGAAACTAGCAGGTAATGTGCTTCTAGAGGAGAAATGCTGGGACTGAGGTGGCCAAATGATTATAAAATCTGAGGCAAGAAAGAGGGAATGATGGCATGGCCCACGTACCCCATGTTTTCTCCTGAGGCCGTGGACTTGCAGGGGCTAAAGGCCCGCTCTGGCAGATTTGGAAGGCAGTCAAGGCAGCCAGGCGAGAGCAGTGACATCAGCGTGACATCAGCGGCCCACAAACCGCATGGGTGGCAACCTCAGTGAGCAAAGCATTGTGACCTCACATCCCTCACTGCTTATGTTTGGGCACAGACAGAGCTGGGCTCAGACCGGCTCACGCCTGCACTCCTGGCAAGCGTGCCTGCGAGGACTGGAAGCCCGCGAGGTCCTTGGGAGCTGCTGTGGGCAAGTCTGGGTTGTGATTCCCACGCCTTTGCCTGTTTCCTTAGCCATACGTGGTTGAGGAAGCCAAGCAGTGTGAGCGGTGCTTGCGGCGGCACAGGTGAGCGGTGCAGGAAAGGACTACGGGGTGGCCGTGGGCTGGGCGATGGTGTCTGGGGAGCTGTGAGTGTGTGGTGTCCTTCTTGCGGGGCCTGGGCGCTCCTTTGAGCCGCCCATCTCCCTGGGACAGCAAGTGACCTGTTTTGCAGCGTGTCACACCAGCAGGAGGGAGCAGCTGCTGTGCCCAGCTCTGCTGCAAGCCACAAGCATGGCCACGGAGACAGACTGGAACTGCCCCATCTGCCGTGACGGTCCCGGTGAAAAGGCTTCTGTAACACCGTGCGTCCACCAGTTCTGCCTGGGCTGCATTGTGCGCTGGGTCAAGACCAAGCCATTGTGCCCCCTGTGCAGGCAGCCTATCAAGAGCATCGTTTACTCTGTTCGGTCGGAGGAAGACTTTCTGGAGATAGCTCTCCCAAGCTCCTCAGACTCATGGGCTGCTGGTCACCAGGATGAGCAGGGGGCTGCGGAGCGCATGCCCAGCACCTATGTAGCTGGCTTCCCAGCTGAGCTCTGGGCTGGCATTTTCCAGGACTGCTCAGAAATCCTGGAGCCCCTGCTGCCCTGGCTGAACCAGGAGCTTTCGCAGCTGCTCAGGACCCACTGGTGGGAGGTGGCTCTGGCACAGAGTGTGGTCGTAGCCAATTTGTGCAACTATGGGCTGAGGCAGGAGGCCTTGGTCCAGGAGCTGCAAGCCCTCCTGCAGGAGCAGACGGTGGCATTTGTGCGCCGGCTCATTGACACTGCTGCTGACAGGTGCAGTGATGAGATCCTGCGGCGGATGAACCTCCTGAACTCCCATGCTCAGGAGGAAGAGGAGCAGGAGCAGGAGGAAGAGGAGGAGGGTCCCAAAGGCATCACTGCCTCCCTCCAGGGGACTCTCACCCCCATGGTGGCCTCCTCCCACAGCCCTATGGTCTCCAATGTGGAAGCAGACACTGGAACATTGGAAGCCACGCTGCGTGAGGGGCCCAGCCACTCTCCATCCATGCCCGTCCATGCAGAGCGGGAGCAGCCCCAGGACGAGCCTGGCGAGGCAGCAGCAGCAGCAGCAGCAGCAGCAGCAGCAGCAGCAGGAGAAGGCCCCTCTGCCCAAGGCTGCAGCCGCAGCCGTCATGCTCCTGGCCGGGACACGGACAGAGTGCCCAAGGAGCGCCGGCGCCCCACAAAGAGGAAGGCCTCTAGACCTCAGGACTCTCCCCAGCCCCCAAAAAGGCCGTCCCGCCAGCGCAAGCCCAAGCCAAGGCCCCTTGATTGTAGGAAGTAGGAGTAGATGTAGGAGTAAAGAATCAATGTTAGGAGTTGGAAATTGTTTTTAGAAGTAGGAAATAAATGGTAGAGTTAGGAAATCAATTGTAGAAGTAGGAAATAAATTGTTGTTTCTCTGACACAGTCTCAGAGTGTGGCTTTCTCGGCCTTCTCCTGTTGCCTTTTCCCTCTGCCCTCAAATGCCAATGTGGGCGGCAACTGGGAGGGGAGGGGATAGGAACATTGTAGCCACAGGGGCCCAGAGGAGCCCTGGCAGGGGCCTGTGCCCAGCGCTACAGGAAGACAAGAAGCAGCCCCCAGGCCAAGCTTGGGACCCAGCCTGGGAGTCTGGAAAGCTTCCTGCTCTCAACTGCAGGGCAGGACAGGCCATCTTCATGGGGCATGAGCTGCAGGCAGCAAGCGAGCTAAAAGGGACAGAAGGAGCCCTCAGCTGGGGTCACAGTCAGTGCTGCAGAGGAAAGCAAAACTTCTCGGGATCCAGAGCCAATGTGGCCTGAGGGAAAGTTCCTTCTTGACCCCAGGGCTACTGATTGGCCGTGTTGAAAAGGGGCTCTGGAATGAAGGCAGCCAGTGGAAACACCGGTCGCCTTGGAGAACCACATGCCATCCTGCCTGTTCAGCAGAGTCTGCTGCACAGGACAACCCAGGGTCTGCCAGGCCAAGTGCCAGTGGCACAATAGGTAGAGTCTGCAAGGATGCTCCAGGAAGTCCCTGATGCAAAGAGATGGAGAGATGCTTCGTTGGTGTGGCTAGCTTTTAGCTGTCAGAATAAACCAAAACTCTTGTAGGGATCTTCAGAAGATCCCGCCCTTCAAAATGACAATGGCCTGCACCGAGAGAGGGGCCAGCTTCCAGTTTGATGCCGCCCTGAGCACTGAAGGGGATGAGTGGAGGGAAAGAGCCAAGAGGAAGGATGGATTTGAACAAATCCACAGGATTCCTGCCAAGCCATTGAAGCCTAAGTGCAGATGTATCCTTGGCCAAGGAAATGAGTGACTTGAGATGGCGACAAGTCAGATGTGTACAGGCGAGAAACGCAAGCCCTCTATTTAAGGAGGGTTCCGAACAATCAAGAGAGCTTTTGTCACGTGGATCACCGAGGGTTGTGTGTCTGTCTCCAGCCAGGACCGCGGTTACCGTTCTACTCAACGACAGCAGAGATTTTCTCCCCGTTTTGGACCGTTTTTGGTTTGCCCAAAAGGGTGCTTGATGCTTCTTTTTCAGTTCTCTCTCCATCGTCAACTTGATGTTTCAATGGGATGAGGAGAGCAACAGCGGGTTGCAAGGGTCACTGAGCTAAGGACCACACCATCGTGCCCGTCAACAGCGATCCAATGGGGCTGTGGAGAAGAAAAGAAATGGGAATTGAAAAGCAACCTGGCAAGAAGTTGATGCGGAGACTGGCAGGAGATGTCAGCATGTGCTCGCCTGTCCGAGTGGCGCAGGCGAGCAGCACTGAGAATAGAGAAGAAGGGCTGTCATGTCACGGGATTTAAAGCAGCCAAGCCACGTGCCGGATGTACACAGAAGCCTCCCGTGCCAAAAGTGGGAAACTAGCAGGTAATGTGCTTCTAGAGGAGAAATGCTGGGACTGAGGTGGCCAAATGATTATAAAATCTGAGGCAAGAAAGAGGGAATGATGGCATGGCCCACGTACCCCATGTTTTCTCCTGAGGCCGTGGACTTGCAGGGGCTAAAGGCCCGCTCTGGCAGATTTGGAAGGCAGTCAAGGCAGCCAGGCGAGAGCAGTGACATCAGCGTGACATCAGCGGCCCACAAACCGCATGGGTGGCAACCTCAGTGAGCAAAGCATTGTGACCTCACATCCCTCACTGCTTATGTTTGGGCACAGACAGAGCTGGGCTCAGACCGGCTCGCGCCTGGACTCCTGGCAAGCGTGCCTGCGAGGACTGGAAGCCCGCGAGGTCCTTGGGAGCTGCTGTGGGCAAGTCTGGGTTGTGATTCCCACGCCTTTGCCTATTTCCTTAGCCATACGTGGTTGAGGAAGCCAAGCAGTGTGAGCGGTGCTTGCGGCGGCACAGGTGAGCGGTGCAGGAAAGGACTACGGGGTGGCCGTGGGCTGGGCGATGGTGTCTGGGGAGCTGTGAGTGTGTGGTGTCCTTCTTGAGGGGCCTGGGCGCTCCTTTGAGCCGCCCATCTCCCTGGGACAGCAAGTGACCTGTTTTGCAGCGTGTCACACCAGCAGGAGGGAGCAGCTGCTGTGCCCAGCTCTGCTGCAAGCCACAAGCATGGCCACGGAGACAGACTGGAACTGCCCCATCTGCCGTGACGGTCCCGGTGAAAAGGCTTCTGTAACACCGTGCGTCCACCAGTTCTGCCTGGGCTGCATTGTGCGCTGGGTCAAGACCAAGCCATTGTGCCCCCTGTGCAGGCAGCCTATCAAGAGCATCGTTTACTCTGTTCGGTCGGAGGAAGACTTTCTGGAGATAGCTCTCCCAAGCTCCTCAGACTCATGGGCTGCTGGTCACCAGGATGAGCAGGGGGCTGCGGAGCGCATGCCCAGCACCTATGTAGCTGGCTTCCCAGCTGAGCTCTGGGCTGGCATTTTCCAGGACTGCTCAGAAATCCTGGAGCCCCTGCTGCCCTGGCTGAACCAGGAGCTTTCGCAGCTGCTCAGGACCCACTGGTGGGAGGTGTCTCTGGCACAGAGTGTGGTCGTAGCCAATTTGTGCAACTATGGGCTGAGGCAGGAGGCCTTGGTCCAGGAGCTGCAAGGCCTGCTGCAGGAGCAGACGGTGGCATTTGTGCGCCGGCTCATTGACACTGCTGCTGACAGGTGCAGTGATGAGATCCTGCGGCGGATGAACCTCCTGAACTCCCATGCTCAGGAGGAAGAGGAGCAGGAGCAGGAGCAGGAGGAAGAGGAGGAGGGTCCCAAAGGCATCACTGCCTCCCTCCAGGGGACTCTCACCCCCATGGTGGCCTCCTCCCACAGCCCTATGGTCTCCAATGTGGAAGCAGACACTGGAACATTGGAAGCCACGCTGCGTGAGGGGCCCAGCCGCTCTCCATCCATGCCCGTCCATGCAGAGCGGGAGCAGCCCCAGGACGAGCCTGGCGAGGCAGCAGCAGCAGCAGCAGCAGCAGCAGCAGCAGCAGGAGAAGGCCCCTCTGCCCAAGGCTGCAGCCGCAGCCGTCGTGCTCCTGGCCGGGACACGGACAGTGTGCCCAAGGAGCGCCGGCGCCCCACAAAGAGGAAGGCCTCTAGACCTCAGGACTCTCCCCAGCCCCCAAAAAGGCCGTCCCGCCAGCGCAAGCCCAAGCCAAGGCCCCTTGATTGTAGGAAGTAGGAGTAGATGTAGGAGTAAAGAATCAATGTTAGGAGTTGGAAATTGTTTTTAGAAGTAGGAAATAAATGGTAGAGTTAGGAAATCAATTGTAGAAGTAGGAAATAAATTGTTGTTTCTCTGACACAGTCTCAGAGTGTGGCTTTCTCGGCCTTCTCCTGTTGCCTTTTCCCTCTGCCCTCAAATGCCAATGTGGGCGGCAACTGGGAGGGGAGGGGATAGCAGCATTGTAGCCACAGGGGCCCAGAGGAGCCCTGGCAGGGGCCTGTGCCCAGTGCTACAGGAAGACAAGAAGCAGCCCCCAGGCCAAGCTTGGGACCCAGCCTGGGAGTCTGGAAAGCTTCCTGCTCTCAACTGCAGGGCAGGACAGGCCATCTTCATGGGGCATGAGCTGCAGGCAGCAAGCGAGCTAAAAGGGACAGAAGGAGCCCTCAGCTGGGGTCACAGTCAGTGCTGCAGAGGAAAGCAAAACTTCTCGGGATCCAGAGCCAATGTGGCCTGAGGGAAAGTTCCTTCTTGACCCCAGGGCTACTGATTGGCCGTGTTGAAAAGGGGCTCTGGAATGAAGGCAGCCAGTGGAAACACTGGTCGCCTTGGAGAACCACATGCCATCCTGCCTGTTCAGCAGAGTCAGCTGCACAGGACAACCCAGGGTCTGCCAGGCCAAGTGCCAGTGGCACAATAGGTAGAGTCTGCAAGGATGCTCCAGGAAGTCCCTGATGCAAAGAGATGGAGAGATGCTTCGTTGGTGTGGCTAGCTTTTAGCTGTCAGAATAAACCAAAACTCTTGTAGGGATCTTCAGAAGATCCCGCCCTTCAAAATGACAATGGCCTGCACCGAGAGAGGGGCCAGCTTCCAGTTTGATGCCGCCCTGAGCACTGAAGGGGATGAGTGGAGGGAAAGAGCCAAGAGGAAGGATGGATTTGAACAAATCCACAGGATTCCTGCCAAGCCATTGAAGCCTAAGTGCAGATGTATCCTTGGCCAAGGAAATGAGTGACTTGAGATGGCAACAAGTCAGATGTGTACAGGCGAGAAACGCAAGCCCTCTATTTAAGGAGGGTTCCGAACAATCAAGAGAGCTTTTGTCACGTGGATCACCGAGGGTTGTGTGTCTGTCTCCAGCCAGGACCGCGGTTACCGTTCTACTCAACGACAGCAGAGATTTTCTCCCCGTTTTGGACCGTTTTTGGTTTGCCCAAAAGGGTGCTTGATGCTTCTTTTTCAGTTCTCTCTCCATCGTCAACTTGATGTTTCAATGGGATGAGGAGAGCAACAGCGGGTTGCAAGGGTCACTGAGCTAAGGACCACACCATCGTGCCCGTCAACAGCGATCCAATGGGGCTGTGGAGAAGAAAAGAAATGGGAATTGAAAAGCAACCTGGCAAGAAGTTGATGCGGAGACTGGCAGGAGATGTCAGCATGTGCTCGCCTGTCCGAGTGGCGCAGGCGAGCAGCACTGAGAATAGAGAAGAAGGGCTGTCATGTCACGGGATTTAAAGCAGCCAAGCCACGTGCCGGATGTACACAGAAGCCTCCCGTGCCAAAAGTGGGAAACTAGCAGGTAATGTGCTTCTAGAGGAGAAATGCTGGGACTGAGGTGGCCAAATGATTATAAAATCTGAGGCAAGAAAGAGGGAATGATGGCATGGCCCACGTACCCCATGTTTTCTCCTGAGGCCGTGGACTTGCAGGGGCTAAAGGCCTGCTCTGGCAGATTTGGAAGGCAGTCAAGGCAGCCAGGCGAGAGCAGTGACATCAGCGTGACATCAGCGGCCCACAAACCGCATGGGTGGCAACCTCAGTGAGCAAAGCATTGTGACCTCACATCCCTCACTGCTTATGTTTGGGCACAGACAGAGCTGGGCTCAGACCGGCTCGCGCCTGCACTCCTGGCAAGCGTGCCTGCGAGGACTGGAAGCCCGCGAGGTCCTTGGGAGCTGCTGTGGGCAAGTCTGGGTTGTGATTCCCACGCCTTTGCCTGTTTCCTTAGCCATACGTGGTTGAGGAAGCCAAGCAGTGTGAGCGGTGCTTGCGGCGGCACAGGTGAGCGGTGCAGGAAAGGACTACGGGGTGGCCGTGGGCTGGGCGATGGTGTCTGGGGAGCTGTGAGTGTGTGGTGTCCTTCTTGAGGGGCCTGGGCGCTCCTTTGAGCCGCCCATCTCCCTGGGACAGCAAGTGACCTGTTTTGCAGCGTGTCACACCAGCAGGAGGGAGCAGCTGCTGTGCCCAGCTCTGCTGCAAGCCACAAGCATGGCCACGGAGACAGACTGGAACTGCCCCATCTGCCGTGACGGTCCCGGTGAAAAGGCTTCTGTAACACCGTGCGTCCACCAGTTCTGCCTGGGCTGCATTGTGCGCTGGGTCAAGACCAAGCCATTGTGCCCCCTGTGCAGGCAGCCTATCAAGAGCATCGTTTACTCTGTTCGGTCGGAGGAAGACTTTCTGGAGATAGCTCTCCCAAGCTCCTCAGACTCATGGGCTGCTGGTCACCAGGATGAGCAGGGGGCTGCGGAGCGCATGCCCAGCACCTATGTAGCTGGCTTCCCAGCTGAGCTCTGGGCTGGCATTTTCCAGGACTGCTCAGAAATCCTGGAGCCCCTGCTGCCCTGGCTGAACCAGGAGCTTTCGCAGCTGCTCAGGACCCACTGGTGGGAGGTGGCTCTGGCACAGAGTGTGGTCGTAGCCAATTTGTGCAACTATGGGCTGAGGCAGGAGGCCTTGGTCCAGGAGCTGCAAGGCCTGCTGCAGGAGCAGACGGTGGCATTTGTGCGCCGGCTCATTGACACTGCTGCTGACAGGTGCAGTGATGAGATCCTGCGGCGGATGAACCTCCTGAACTCCCATGCTCAGGAGGAAGAGGAGCAGGAGCAGGAGCAGGAGGAAGAGGAGGAGGGTCCCAAAGGCATCACTGCCTCCCTCCAGGGGACTCTCACCCCCATGGTGGCCTCCTCCCACAGCCCTATGGTCTCCAATGTGGAAGCAGACACTGGAACATTGGAAGCCACGCTGCGTGAGGGGCCCAGCCGCTCTCCATCCATGCCCGTCCATGCAGAGCGGGAGCAGCCCCAGGACGAGCCTGGCGAGGCAGCAGCAGCAGCAGCAGCAGCAGCAGCAGCAGCAGCAGCAGCAGCAGGAGAAGGCCCCTCTGCCCAAGGCTGCAGCCGCAGCCGTCGTGCTCCTGGCCGGGACACGGACAGCGTGCCCAAGGAGCGCCGGCGCCCCACAAAGAGGAAGGCCTCTAGACCTCAGGACTCTCCCCAGCCCCCAAAAAGGCCGTCCCGCCAGCGCAAGCCCAAGCCAAGGCCCCTTGATTGTAGGAAGTAGGAGTAGATGTAGGAGTAAAGAATCAATGTTAGGAGTTGGAAATTGTTTTTAGAAGTAGGAAATAAATGGTAGAGTTAGGAAATCAATTGTAGAAGTAGGAAATAAATTGTTGTTTCTCTGACACAGTCTCAGAGTGTGGCTTTCTCGGCCTTCTCCTGTGGCCTTTTCCCTCTGCCCTCAAATGCCAATGTGGGCGGCAACTGGGAGGGGAGGGGATAGCAGCATTGTAGCCACAGGGGCCCAGAGGAGCCCTGGCAGGGGCCTGTGCCCAGTGCTACAGGAAGACAAGAAGCAGCCCCCAGGCCAAGCTTGGGACCCAGCCTGGGAGTCTGGAAAGCTTCCTGCTCTCAACTGCAGGGCAGGACAGGCCATCTTCATGGGGCATGAGCTGCAGGCAGCAAGCGAGCTAAAAGGGACAGAAGGAGCCCTCAGCTGGGGTCACAGTCAGTGCTGCAGAGGAAAGCAAAACTTCTCGGGATCCAGAGCCAATGTGGCCTGAGGGAAAGTTCCTTCTTGACCCCAGGGCTACTGATTGGCCGTGTTGAAAAGGGGCTCTGGAATGAAGGCAGCCAGTGGAAACACCGGTCGCCTTGGAGAACCACATGCCATCCTGCCTGTTCAGCAGAGTCTGCTGCACAGGACAACCCAGGGTCTGCCAGGCCAAGTGCCAGTGGCACAATAGGTAGAGTCTGCAAGGATGCTCCAGGAAGTCCCTGATGCAAAGAGATGGAGAGATGCTTCGTTGGTGTGGCTAGCTTTTAGCTGTCAGAATAAACCAAAACTCTTGTAGGGATCTTCAGAAGATCCCGCCCTTCAAAATGACAATGGCCTGCACCGAGAGAGGGGCCAGCTTCCAGTTTGATGCCGCCCTGAGCACTGAAGGGGATGAGTGGAGGGAAAGAGCCAAGAGGAAGGATGGATTTGAACAAATCCACAGGATTCCTGCCAAGCCATTGAAGCCTAAGTGCAGATGTATCCTTGGCCAAGGAAATGAGTGACTTGAGATGGCGACAAGTCAGATGTGTACAGGCGAGAAACGCAAGGCCTCTATTTAAGGAGGGTTCCGAACAATCAAGAGAGCTTTTGTCACGTGGATCACCGAGGGTTGTGTGTCTGTCTCCAGCCAGGACCGCGGTTACCGTTCTACTCAACGACAGCAGAGATTTTCTCCCCGTTTTGGACCGTTTTTGGTTTGCCCAAAAGGGTGCTTGATGCTTCTTTTTCAGTTCTCTCTCCATCGTCAACTTGATGTTTCAATGGGATGAGGAGAGCAACAGCGGGTTGCAAGGGTCACTGAGCTAAGGACCACACCATCGTGCCCGTCAACAGCGATCCAATGGGGCTGTGGAGAAGAAAAGAAATGGGAATTGAAAAGCAACCTGGCAAGAAGTTGATGCGGAGACTGGCAGGAGATGTCAGCATGTGCTCGCCTGTCCGAGTGGCGCAGGCGAGCAGCACTGAGAATAGAGAAGAAGGGCTGTCATGTCACGGGATTTAAAGCAGCCAAGCCACGTGCCGGATGTACACAGAAGCCTCCCGTGCCAAAAGTGGGAAACTAGCAGGTAATGTGCTTCTAGCGGAGAAATGCTGGGACTGAGGTGGCCAAATGATTATAAAATCTGAGGCAAGAAAGAGGGAATGATGGCATGGCCCACGTACCCCATATTTTCTCCTGAGGCCGTGGACTTGCAGGGGCTAAAGGCCCGCTCTGGCAGATTTGGAAGGCAGTCAAGGCAGCCAGGCGAGAGCAGTGACATCAGCGTGACATCAGCGGCCCACAAACCGCATGGGTGGCAACCTCAGTGAGCAAAGCATTGTGACCTCACATCCCTCACTGCTTATGTTTGGGCACAGACAGAGCTGGGCTCAGACCGGCTCGCGCCTGGACTCCTGGCAAGCGTGCCTGCGAGGACTGGAAGCCCGCGAGGTCCTTGGGAGCTGCTGTGGGCAAGTCTGGGTTGTGATTCCCACGCCTTTGCCTGTTTCCTTAGCCATACGTGGTTGAGGAAGCCAAGCAGTGTGAGCGGTGCTTGCGGCGGCACAGGTGAGCGGTGCAGGAAAGGACTACGGGGTGGCCGTGGGCTGGGCGATGGTGTCTGGGGAGCTGTGAGTGTGTGGTGTCCTTCTTGAGGGGCCTGGGCGCTCCTTTGAGCCGCCCATCTCCCTGGGACAGCAAGTGACCTGTTTTGCAGCGTGTCACACCAGCAGGAGGGAGCAGCTGCTGTGCCCAGCTCTGCTGCAAGCCACAAGCATGGCCACGGAGACAGACTGGAACTGCCCCATCTGCCGTGACGGTCCCGGTGAAAAGGCTTCTGTAACACCGTGCGTCCACCAGTTCTGCCTGGGCTGCATTGTGCGCTGGGTCAAGACCAAGCCATTGTGCCCCCTGTGCAGGCAGCCTATCAAGAGCATCGTTTACTCTGTTCGGTCGGAGGAAGACTTTCTGGAGATAGCTCTCCCAAGCTCCTCAGACTCATGGGCTGCTGGTCACCAGGATGAGCAGGGGGCTGTGGAGCGCATGCCCAGCACCTATGTAGCTGGCTTCCCAGCTGAGCTCTGGGCTGGCATTTTCCAGGACTGCTCAGAAATCCTGGAGCCCCTGCTGCCCTGGCTGAACCAGGAGCTTTCGCAGCTGCTCAGGACCCACTGGTGGGAGGTGGCTCTGGCACAGAGTGTGGTCGTAGCCAATTTGTGCTACTATGGGCTGAGGCAGGAGGCCTTGGTCCAGGAGCTGCAAGGCCTGCTGCAGGAGCAGACGGTGGCATTTGTGCGCCGGCTCATTGACACTGCTGCTGACAGGTGCAGTGATGAGATCCTGCGGCGGATGAACCTCCTGAACTCCCATGCTCAGGAGGAAGAGGAGCAGGAGCAGGAGCAGGAGGAAGAGGAGGAGGGTCCCAAAGGCATCACTGCCTCCCTCCAGGGGACTCTCACCCCCATGGTGGCCTCCTCCCACAGCCCTATGGTCTCCAATGTGGAAGCAGACACTGGAACATTGGAAGCCACGCTGCGTGAGGGGCCCAGCCGCTCTCCATCCATGCCCGTCCATGCAGAGCGGGAGCAGCCCCAGGACGAGCCTGGCGAGGCAGCAGCAGCAGCAGCAGCAGCAGCAGCAGCAGCAGCAGCAGCAGGAGAAGGCCCCTCTGCCCAAGGCTGCAGCCGCAGCCGTCGTGCTCCTGGCCGGGACACGGACAGCGTGCCCAAGGAGCGCCGGCGCCCCACAAAGAGGAAGGCCTCTAGACCTCAGGACTCTCCCCAGCCCCCAAAAAGGCCGTCCCGCCAGCGCAAGCCCAAGCCAAGGCCCCTTGATTGTAGGAAGTAGGAGTAGATGTAGGAGTAAAGAATCAATGTTAGGAGTTGGAAATTGTTTTTAGAAGTAGGAAATAAATGGTAGAGTTAGGAAATCAATTGTAGAAGTAGGAAATAAATTGTTGTTTCTCTGACACAGTCTCAGAGTGTGGCTTTCTCGGCCTTCTCCTGTGGCCTTTTCCCTCTGCCCTCAAATGCCAATGTGGGCGGCAACTGGGAGGGGAGGGGATAGCAGCATTGTAGCCACAGGGGCCCAGAGGAGCCCTGGCAGGGGCCTGTGCCCAGTGCTACAGGAAGACAAGAAGCAGCCCCCAGGCCAAGCTTGGGACCCAGCCTGGGAGTCTGGAAAGCTTCCTGCTCTCAACTGCAGGGCAGGACAGGCCATCTTCATGGGGCATGAGCTGCAGGCAGCAAGCGAGCTAAAAGGGACAGAAGGAGCCCTCAGCTGGGGTCACAGTCAGTGCTGCAGAGGAAAGCAAAACTTCTCGGGATCCAGAGCCAATGTGGCCTGAGGGAAAGTTCCTTCTTGACCCCAGGGCTACTGATTGGCCGTGTTGAAAAGGGGCTCTGGAATGAAGGCAGCCAGTGGAAACACCGGTCGCCTTGGAGAACCACATGCCATCCTGCCTGTTCAGCAGAGTCTGCTGCACAGGACAACCCAGGGTCTGCCAGGCCAAGTGCCAGTGGCACAATAGGTAGAGTCTGCAAGGATGCTCCAGGAAGTCCCTGATGCAAAGAGATGGAGAGATGCTTCGTTGGTGTGGCTAGCTTTTAGCTGTCAGAATAAACCAAAACTCTTGTAGGGATCTTCAGAAGATCCCGCCCTTCAAAATGACAATGGCCTGCACCGAGAGAGGGGCCAGCTTCCAGTTTGATGCCGCCCTGAGCACTGAAGGGGATGAGTGGAGGGAAAGAGCCAAGAGGAAGGATGGATTTGAACAAATCCACAGGATTCCTGCCAAGCCATTGAAGCCTAAGTGCAGATGTATCCTTGGCCAAGGAAATGAGTGACTTGAGATGGCGACAAGTCAGATGTGTACAGGCGAGAAACGCAAGGCCTCTATTTAAGGAGGGTTCCGAACAATCAAGAGAGCTTTTGTCACGTGGATCACCGAGGGTTGTGTGTCTGTCTCCAGCCAGGACCGCGGTTACCGTTCTACTCAACGACAGCAGAGATTTTCTCCCCGTTTTGGACCGTTTTTGGTTTGCCCAAAAGGGTGCTTGATGCTTCTTTTTCAGTTCTCTCTCCATCGTCAACTTGATGTTTCAATGGGATGAGGAGAGCAACAGCGGGTTGCAAGGGTCACTGAGCTAAGGACCACACCATCGTGCCCGTCAACAGCGATCCAATGGGGCTGTGGAGAAGAAAAGAAATGGGAATTGAAAAGCAACCTGGCAAGAAGTTGATGCGGAGACTGGCAGGAGATGTCAGCATGTGCTCGCCTGTCCGAGTGGCGCAGGCGAGCAGCACTGAGAATAGAGAAGAAGGGCTGTCATGTCACGGGATTTAAAGCAGCCAAGCCACGTGCCGGATGTACACAGAAGCCTCCCGTGCCAAAAGTGGGAAACTAGCAGGTAATGTGCTTCTAGCGGAGAAATGCTGGGACTGAGGTGGCCAAATGATTATAAAATCTGAGGCAAGAAAGAGGGAATGATGGCATGGCCCACGTACCCCATATTTTCTCCTGAGGCCGTGGACTTGCAGGGGCTAAAGGCCCGCTCTGGCAGATTTGGAAGGCAGTCAAGGCAGCCAGGCGAGAGCAGTGACATCAGCGTGACATCAGCGGCCCACAAACCGCATGGGTGGCAACCTCAGTGAGCAAAGCATTGTGACCTCACATCCCTCACTGCTTATGTTTGGGCACAGACAGAGCTGGGCTCAGACCGGCTCGCGCCTGGACTCCTGGCAAGCGTGCCTGCGAGGACTGGAAGCCCGCGAGGTCCTTGGGAGCTGCTGTGGGCAAGTCTGGGTTGTGATTCCCACGCCTTTGCCTGTTTCCTTAGCCATACGTGGTTGAGGAAGCCAAGCAGTGTGAGCGGTGCTTGCGGCGGCACAGGTGAGCGGTGCAGGAAAGGACTACGGGGTGGCCGTGGGCTGGGCGATGGTGTCTGGGGAGCTGTGAGTGTGTGGTGTCCTTCTTGAGGGGCCTGGGCGCTCCTTTGAGCCGCCCATCTCCCTGGGACAGCAAGTGACCTGTTTTGCAGCGTGTCACACCAGCAGGAGGGAGCAGCTGCTGTGCCCAGCTCTGCTGCAAGCCACAAGCATGGCCACGGAGACAGACTGGAACTGCCCCATCTGCCGTGACGGTCCCGGTGAAAAGGCTTCTGTAACACCGTGCGTCCACCAGTTCTGCCTGGGCTGCATTGTGCGCTGGGTCAAGACCAAGCCATTGTGCCCCCTGTGCAGGCAGCCTATCAAGAGCATCGTTTACTCTGTTCGGTCGGAGGAAGACTTTCTGGAGATAGCTCTCCCAAGCTCCTCAGACTCATGGGCTGCTGGTCACCAGGATGAGCAGGGGGCTGTGGAGCGCATGCCCAGCACCTATGTAGCTGGCTTCCCAGCTGAGCTCTGGGCTGGCATTTTCCAGGACTGCTCAGAAATCCTGGAGCCCCTGCTGCCCTGGCTGAACCAGGAGCTTTCGCAGCTGCTCAGGACCCACTGGTGGGAGGTGGCTCTGGCACAGAGTGTGGTCGTAGCCAATTTGTGCTACTATGGGCTGAGGCAGGAGGCCTTGGTCCAGGAGCTGCAAGGCCTGCTGCAGGAGCAGACGGTGGCATTTGTGCGCCGGCTCATTGACACTGCTGCTGACAGGTGCAGTGATGAGATCCTGCGGCGGATGAACCTCCTGAACTCCCATGCTCAGGAGGAAGAGGAGCAGGAGCAGGAGCAGGAGGAAGAGGAGGAGGGTCCCAAAGGCATCACTGCCTCCCTCCAGGGGACTCTCACCCCCATGGTGGCCTCCTCCCACAGCCCTATGGTCTCCAATGTGGAAGCAGACACTGGAACATTGGAAGCCACGCTGCGTGAGGGGCCCAGCCGCTCTCCATCCATGCCCGTCCATGCAGAGCGGGAGCAGCCCCAGGACGAGCCTGGCGAGGCAGCAGCAGCAGCAGCAGCAGCAGCAGCAGCAGCAGCAGCAGCAGGAGAAGGCCCCTCTGCCCAAGGCTGCAGCCGCAGCCGTCGTGCTCCTGGCCGGGACACGGACAGCGTGCCCAAGGAGCGCCGGCGCCCCACAAAGAGGAAGGCCTCTAGACCTCAGGACTCTCCCCAGCCCCCAAAAAGGCCGTCCCGCCAGCGCAAGCCCAAGCCAAGGCCCCTTGATTGTAGGAAGTAGGAGTAGATGTAGGAGTAAAGAATCAATGTTAGGAGTTGGAAATTGTTTTTAGAAGTAGGAAATAAATGGTAGAGTTAGGAAATCAATTGTAGAAGTAGGAAATAAATTGTTGTTTCTCTGACACAGTCTCAGAGTGTGGCTTTCTCGGCCTTCTCCTGTTGCCTTTTCCCTCTGCCCTCAAATGCCAATGTGGGCGGCAACTGGGAGGGGAGGGGATAGGAACATTGTAGCCACAGGGGCCCAGAGGAGCCCTGGCAGGGGCCTGTGCCCAGTGCTACAGGAAGACAAGAAGCAGCCCCCAGGCCAAGCTTGGGACCCAGCCTGGGAGTCTGGAAAGCTTCCTGCTCTCAACTGCAGGGCAGGACAGGCCATCTTCATGGGGCATGAGCTGCAGGCAGCAAGCGAGCTAAAAGGGACAGAAGGAGCCCTCAGCTGGGGTCACAGTCAGTGCTGCAGAGGAAAGCAAAACTTCTCGGGATCCAGAGCCAATGTGGCCTGAGGGAAAGTTCCTTCTTGACCCCAGGGCTACTGATTGGCCGTGTTGAAAAGGGGCTCTGGAATGAAGGCAGCCAGTGGAAACACCGGTCGCCTTGGAGAACCACATGCCATCCTGCCTGTTCAGCAGAGTCAGCTGCACAGGACAACCCAGGGTCTGCCAGGCCAAGTGCCAGTGGCCCAATAGGTAGAGTCTGCAAGGATGCTCCAGGAAGTCCCTGATGCAAAGAGATGGAGAGATGCTTCGTTGGTGTGGCTAGCTTTTAGCTGTCAGAATAAACCAAAACTCTTGTAGGGATCTTCAGAAGATCCCGCCCTTCAAAATGACAATGGCCTGCACCGAGAGAGGGGCCAGCTTCCAGTTTGATGCCGCCCTGAGCACTGAAGGGGATGAGTGGAGGGAAAGAGCCAAGAGGAAGGATGGATTTGAACAAATCCACAGGATTCCTGCCAAGCCATTGAAGCCTAAGTGCAGATGTATCCTTGGCCAAGGAAATGAGTGACTTGAGATGGCGACAAGTCAGATGTGTACAGGCGAGAAACGCAAGGCCTCTATTTAAGGAGGGTTCCGAACAATCAAGAGAGCTTTTGTCACGTGGATCACCGAGGGTTGTGTGTCTGTCTCCAGCCAGGACCGCGGTTACCGTTCTACTCAACGACAGCAGAGATTTTCTCCCCGTTTTGGACCGTTTTTGGTTTGCCCAAAAGGGTGCTTGATGCTTCTTTTTCAGTTCTCTCTCCATCGTCAACTTGATGTTTCAATGGGATGAGGAGAGCAACAGCGGGTTGCAAGGGTCACTGAGCTAAGGACCACACCATCGTGCCCGTCAACAGCGATCCAATGGGGCTGTGGAGAAGAAAAGAAATGGGAATTGAAAAGCAACCTGGCAAGAAGTTGATGCGGAGACTGGCAGGAGATGTCAGCATGTGCTCGCCTGTCCGAGTGGCGCAGGCGAGCAGCACTGAGAATAGAGAAGAAGGGCTGTCATGTCACGGGATTTAAAGCAGCCAAGCCACGTGCCGGATGTACACAGAAGCCTCCCGTGCCAAAAGTGGGAAACTAGCAGGTAATGTGCTTCTAGAGGAGAAATGCTGGGACTGAGGTGGCCAAATGATTATAAAATCTGAGGCAAGAAAGAGGGAATGATGGCATGGCCCACGTACCCCATGTTTTCTCCTGAGGCCGTGGACTTGCAGGGGCTAAAGGCCCGCTCTGGCAGATTTGGAAGGCAGTCAAGGCAGCCAGGCGAGAGCAGTGACATCAGCGTGACATCAGCGGCCCACAAACCGCATGGGTGGCAACCTCAGTGAGCAAAGCATTGTGACCTCACATCCCTCACTGCTTATGTTTGGGCACAGACAGAGCTGGGCTCAGACCGGCTCGCGCCTGGACTCCTGGCAAGCGTGCCTGCGAGGACTGGAAGCCCGCGAGGTCCTTGGGAGCTGCTGTGGGCAAGTCTGGGTTGTGATTCCCACGCCTTTGCCTGTTTCCTTAGCCATACGTGGTTGAGGAAGCCAAGCAGTGTGAGCGGTGCTTGCGGCGGCACAGGTGAGCGGTGCAGGAAAGGACTACGGGGTGGCCGTGGGCTGGGCGATGGTGTCTGGGGAGCTGTGAGTGTGTGGTGTCCTTCTTGAGGGGCCTGGGCGCTCCTTTGAGCCGCCCATCTCCCTGGGACAGCAAGTGACCTGTTTTGCAGCGTGTCACACCAGCAGGAGGGAGCAGCTGCTGTGCCCAGCTCTGCTGCAAGCCACAAGCATGGCCACGGAGACAGACTGGAACTGCCCCATCTGCCGTGACGGTCCCGGTGAAAAGGCTTCTGTAACACCGTGCGTCCACCAGTTCTGCCTGGGCTGCATTGTGCGCTGGGTCAAGACCAAGCCATTGTGCCCCCTGTGCAGGCAGCCTATCAAGAGCATCGTTTACTCTGTTCGGTCGGAGGAAGACTTTCTGGAGATAGCTCTCCCAAGCTCCTCAGACTCATGGGCTGCTGGTCACCAGGATGAGCAGGGGGCTGCGGAGCGCATGCCCAGCACCTATGTAGCTGGCTTCCCAGCTGAGCTCTGGGCTGGCATTTTCCAGGACTGCTCAGAAATCCTGGAGCCCCTGCTGCCCTGGCTGAACCAGGAGCTTTCGCAGCTGCTCAGGACCCACTGGTGGGAGGTGGCTCTGGCACAGAGTGTGGTCGTAGCCAATTTGTGCTACTATGGGCTGAGGCAGGAGGCCTTGGTCCAGGAGCTGCAAGGCCTGCTGCAGGAGCAGACGGTGGCATTTGTGCGCCGGCTCATTGACACTGCTGCTGACAGGTGCAGTGATGAGATCCTGCGGCGGATGAACCTCCTGAACTCCCATGCTCAGGAGGAAGAGGAGCAGGAGCAGGAGCAGGAGGAAGAGGAGGAGGGTCCCAAAGGCATCACTGCCTCCCTCCAGGGGACTCTCACCCCCATGGTGGCCTCCTCCCACAGCCCTATGGTCTCCAATGTGGAAGCAGACACTGGAACATTGGAAGCCACGCTGCGTGAGGGGCCCAGCCGCTCTCCATCCATGCCCGTCCATGCAGAGCGGGAGCAGCCCCAGGACGAGCCTGGCGAGGCAGCAGCAGCAGCAGCAGCAGCAGCAGCAGCAGCAGCAGCAGCAGGAGAAGGCCCCTCTGCCCAAGGCTGCAGCCGCAGCCGTCGTGCTCCTGGCCGGGACACGGACAGAGTGCCCAAGGAGCGCCGGCGCCCCACAAAGAGGAAGGCCTCTAGACCTCAGGACTCTCCCCAGCCCCCAAAAAGGCCGTCCCGCCAGCGCAAGCCCAAGCCAAGGCCCCTTGATTGTAGGAAGTAGGAGTAGATGTAGGAGTAAAGAATCAATGTTAGGAGTTGGAAATTGTTTTTAGAAGTAGGAAATAAATGGTAGAGTTAGGAAATCAATTGTAGAAGTAGGAAATAAATTGTTGTTTCTCTGACACAGTCTCAGAGTGTGGCTTTCTCGGCCTTCTCCTGTTGCCTTTTCCCTCTGCCCTCAAATGCCAATGTGGGCGGCAACTGGGAGGGGAGGGGATAGGAACATTGTAGCCACAGGGGCCCAGAGGAGCCCTGGCAGGGGCCTGTGCCCAGTGCTACAGGAAGACAAGAAGCAGCCCCCAGGCCAAGCTTGGGACCCAGCCTGGGAGTCTGGAAAGCTTCCTGCTCTCAACTGCAGGGCAGGACAGGCCATGTTCATGGGGCATGAGCTGCAGGCAGCAAGCGAGCTAAAAGGGACAGAAGGAGCCCTCAGCTGGGGTCACAGTCAGTGCTGCAGAGGAAAGCAAAACTTCTCGGGATCCAGAGCCAATGTGGCCTGAGGGAAAGTTCCTTCTTGACCCCAGGGCTACTGATTGGCCGTGTTGAAAAGGGGCTCTGGAATGAAGGCAGCCAGTGGAAACACCGGTCGCCTTGGAGAACCACATGCCATCCTGCCTGTTCAGCAGAGTCAGCTGCACAGGACAACCCAGGGTCTGCCAGGCCAAGTGCCAGTGGCACAATAGGTAGAGTCTGCAAGGATGCTCCAGGAAGTCCCTGATGCAAAGAGATGGAGAGATGCTTCGTTGGTGTGGCTAGCTTTTAGCTGTCAGAATAAACCAAAACTCTTGTAGGGATCTTCAGAAGATCCCGCCCTTCAAAATGACAATGGCCTGCACCGAGAGAGGGGCCAGCTTCCAGTTTGATGCCGCCCTGAGCACTGAAGGGGATGAGTGGAGGGAAAGAGCCAAGAGGAAGGATGGATTTGAACAAATCCACAGGATTCCTGCCAAGCCATTGAAGCCTAAGTGCAGATGTATCCTTGGCCAAGGAAATGAGTGACTTGAGATGGCAACAAGTCAGATGTGTACAGGTGAGAAACGCAAGCCCTCTATTTAAGGAGGGTTCCGAACAATCAAGAGAGCTTTTGTCACGTGGATCACCGAGGGTTGTGTGTCTGTCTCCAGCCAGGACCGCGGTTACCGTTCTACTCAACGACAGCAGAGATTTTCTCCCCGTTTTGGACCGTTTTTGGTTTGCCCAAAAGGGTGCTTGATGCTTCTTTTTCAGTTCTCTCTCCATCGTCAACTTGATGTTTCAATGGGATGAGGAGAGCAACAGCGGGTTGCAAGGGTCACTGAGCTAAGGACCACACCATCGTGCCCGTCAACAGCGATCCAATGGGGCTGTGGAGAAGAAAAGAAATGGGAATTGAAAAGCAACCTGGCAAGAAGTTGATGCGGAGACTGGCAGGAGATGTCAGCATGTGCTCGCCTGTCCGAGTGGCGCAGGCGAGCAGCACTGAGAATAGAGAAGAAGGGCTGTCATGTCACGGGATTTAAAGCAGCCAAGCCACGTGCCGGATGTACACAGAAGCCTCCCGTGCCAAAAGTGGGAAACTAGCAGGTAATGTGCTTCTAGAGGAGAAATGCTGGGACTGAGGTGGCCAAATGATTATAAAATCTGAGGCAAGAAAGAGGGAATGATGGCATGGCCCACGTACCCCATGTTTTCTCCTGAGGCCGTGGACTTGCAGGGGCTAAAGGCCCGCTCTGGCAGATTTGGAAGGCAGTCAAGGCAGCCAGGCGAGAGCAGTGACATCAGCGTGACATCAGCGGCCCACAAACCGCATGGGTGGCAACCTCAGTGAGCAAAGCATTGTGACCTCACATCCCTCACTGCTTATGTTTGGGCACAGACAGAGCTGGGCTCAGACCGGCTCACGCCTGCACTCCTGGCAAGCGTGCCTGCGAGGACTGGAAGCCCGCGAGGTCCTTGGGAGCTGCTGTGGGCAAGTCTGGGTTGTGATTCCCACGCCTTTGCCTGTTTCCTTAGCCATACGTGGTTGAGGAAGCCAAGCAGTGTGAGCGGTGCTTGCGGCGGCACAGGTGAGCGGTGCAGGAAAGGACTACGGGGTGGCCGTGGGCTGGGCGATGGTGTCTGGGGAGCTGTGAGTGTGTGGTGTCCTTCTTGAGGGGCCTGGGCGCTCCTTTGAGCCGCCCATCTCCCTGGGACAGCAAGTGACCTGTTTTGCAGCGTGTCACACCAGCAGGAGGGAGCAGCTGCTGTGCCCAGCTCTGCTGCAAGCCACAAGCATGGCCACGGAGACAGACTGGAACTGCCCCATCTGCCGTGACGGTCCCGGTGAAAAGGCTTCTGTAACACCGTGCGTCCACCAGTTCTGCCTGGGCTGCATTGTGCGCTGGGTCAAGACCAAGCCATTGTGCCCCCTGTGCAGGCAGCCTATCAAGAGCATCGTTTACTCTGTTCGGTCGGAGGAAGACTTTCTGGAGATAGCTCTCCCAAGCTCCTCAGACTCATGGGCTGCTGGTCACCAGGATGAGCAGGGGGCTGCGGAGCGCATGCCCAGCACCTATGTAGCTGGCTTCCCAGCTGAGCTCTGGGCTGGCATTTTCCAGGACTGCTCAGAAATCCTGGAGCCCCTGCTGCCCTGGCTGAACCAGGAGCTTTCGCAGCTGCTCAGGACCCACTGGTGGGAGGTGGCTCTGGCACAGAGTGTGGTCGTAGCCAATTTGTGCTACTATGGGCTGAGGCAGGAGGCCTTGGTCCAGGAGCTGCAAGGCCTGCTGCAGGAGCAGACGGTGGCATTTGTGCGCCGGCTCATTGACACTGCTGCTGACAGGTGCAGTGATGAGATCCTGCGGCGGATGAACCTCCTGAACTCCCATGCTCAGGAGGAAGAGGAGCAGGAGCAGGAGCAGGAGGAAGAGGAGGAGGGTCCCAAAGGCATCACTGCCTCCCTCCAGGGGACTCTCACCCCCATGGTGGCCTCCTCCCACAGCCCTATGGTCTCCAATGTGGAAGCAGACACTGGAACATTGGAAGCCACGCTGCGTGAGGGGCCCAGCCGCTCTCCATCCATGCCCGTCCATGCAGAGCGGGAGCAGCCCCAGGACGAGCCTGGCGAGGCAGCAGCAGCAGCAGCAGCAGCAGCAGGAGAAGGCCCCTCTGCCCAAGGCTGCAGCCGCAGCCGTCGTGCTCCTGGCCGGGACACGGACAGCGTGCCCAAGGAGCGCCGGCGCCCCACAAAGAGGAAGGCCTCTAGACCTCAGGACTCTCCCCAGCCCCCAAAAAGGCCGTCCCGCCAGCGCAAGCCCAAGCCAAGGCCCCTTGATTGTAGGAAGTAGGAGTAGATGTAGGAGTAAAGAATCAATGTTAGGAGTTGGAAATTGTTTTTAGAAGTAGGAAATAAATGGTAGAGTTAGGAAATCAATTGTAGAAGTAGGAAATAAATTGTTGTTTCTCTGACACAGTCTCAGAGTGTGGCTTTCTCGGCCTTCTCCTGTGGCCTTTTCCCTCTGCCCTCAAATGCCAATGTGGGCGGCAACTGGGAGGGGAGGGGATAGCAGCATTGTAGCCACAGGGGCCCAGAGGAGCCCTGGCAGGGGCCTGTGCCCAGTGCTACAGGAAGACAAGAAGCAGCCCCCAGGCCAAGCTTGGGACCCAGCCTGGGAGTCTGGAAAGCTTCCTGCTCTCAACTGCAGGGCAGGACAGGCCATGTTCATGGGGCATGAGCTGCAGGCAGCAAGCGAGCTAAAAGGGACAGAAGGAGCCCTCAGCTGGGGTCACAGTCAGTGCTGCAGAGGAAAGCAAAACTTCTCGGGATCCAGAGCCAATGTGGCCTGAGGGAAAGTTCCTTCTTGACCCCAGGGCTACTGATTGGCCGTGTTGAAAAGGGGCTCTGGAATGAAGGCAGCCAGTGGAAACACCGGTCGCCTTGGAGAACCACATGCCATCCTGCCTGTTCAGCAGAGTCAGCTGCACAGGACAACCCAGGGTCTGCCAGGCCAAGTGCCAGTGGCACAATAGGTAGAGTCTGCAAGGATGCTCCAGGAAGTCCCTGATGCAAAGAGATGGAGAGATGCTTCGTTGGTGTGGCTAGCTTTTAGCTGTCAGAATAAACCAAAACTCTTGTAGGGATCTTCAGAAGATCCCGCCCTTCAAAATGACAATGGCCTGCACCGAGAGAGGGGCCAGCTTCCAGTTTGATGCCGCCCTGAGCACTGAAGGGGATGAGTGGAGGGAAAGAGCCAAGAGGAAGGATGGATTTGAACAAATCCACAGGATTCCTGCCAAGCCATTGAAGCCTAAGTGCAGATGTATCCTTGGCCAAGGAAATGAGTGACTTGAGATGGCGACAAGTCAGATGTGTACAGGCGAGAAACGCAAGCCCTCTATTTAAGGAGGGTTCCGAACAATCAAGAGAGCTTTTGTCACGTGGATCACCGAGGGTTGTGTGTCTGTCTCCAGCCAGGACCGCGGTTACCGTTCTACTCAACGACAGCAGAGATTTTCTCCCCGTTTTGGACCGTTTTTGGTTTGCCCAAAAGGGTGCTTGATGCTTCTTTTTCAGTTCTCTCTCCATCGTCAACTTGATGTTTCAATGGGATGAGGAGAGCAACAGCGGGTTGCAAGGGTCACTGAGCTAAGGACCACACCATCGTGCCCGTCAACAGCGATCCAATGGGGCTGTGGAGAAGAAAAGAAATGGGAATTGAAAAGCAACCTGGCAAGAAGTTGATGCGGAGACTGGCAGGAGATGTCAGCATGTGCTCGCCTGTCCGAGTGGCGCAGGCGAGCAGCACTGAGAATAGAGAAGAAGGGCTGTCATGTCACGGGATTTAAAGCAGCCAAGCCACGTGCCTGATGTTCACAGAAGCCTCCCGTGCCAAAAGTGGGAAACTAGCAGGTAATGTGCTTCTAGAGGAGAAATGCTGGGACTGAGGTGGCCAAATGATTATAAAATCCAAGGCAAGAAAGAGGGAATGATGGCATGGCCCACGTACCCCATGTTTTCTCCTGAGGCCGTGGACTTGCAGGGGCTAAAGGCCCGCTCTGGCAGATTTGGAAGGCAGTCAAGGCAGCCAGGCCAGAGCAGTGACATCAGCGTGACATCAGCGGCCCACAAACCGCATGGGTGGCAACCTCAGTGAGCAAAGCATTGTGACCTCACATCCCTCACTGTTTATGTTTGGGCACAGACAGAGCTGGGCTCAGACCGGCTCGCGCCTGGACTCCTGGCAAGCGTGCCTGCGAGGACTGGAAGCCCGCGAGGTCCTTGGGAGCTGCTGTGGGCAAGTCTGGGTTGTGATTCCCACGCCTTTGCCTGTTTCCTTAGCCATACGTGGTTGAGGAAGCCAAGCAGTGTGAGCGGTGCTTGCGGCGGCACAGGTGAGCGGTGCAGGAAAGGACTACGGGGTGGCCGTGGGCTGGGCGATGGTGTCTGGGGAGCTGTGAGTGTGTGGTGTCCTTCTTGAGGGGCCTGGGCGCTCCTTTGAGCCGCCCATCTCCCTGGGACAGCAAGTGACCTGTTTTGCAGCGTGTCACACCAGCAGGAGGGAGCAGCTGCTGTGCCCAGCTCTGCTGCAAGCCACAAGCATGGCCACGGAGACAGACTGGAACTGCCCCATCTGCCGTGACGGTCCCGGTGAAAAGGCTTCTGTAACACCGTGCGTCCACCAGTTCTGCCTGGGCTGCATTGTGCGCTGGGTCAAGACCAAGCCATTGTGCCCCCTGTGCAGGCAGCCTATCAAGAGCATCGTTTACTCTGTTCGGTCGGAGGAAGACTTTCTGGAGATAGCTCTCCCAAGCTCCTCAGACTCATGGGCTGCTGGTCACCAGGATGAGCAGGGGGCTGCGGAGCGCATGCCCAGCACCTATGTAGCTGGCTTCCCAGCTGAGCTCTGGGCTGGCATTTTCCAGGACTGCTCAGAAATCCTGGAGCCCCTGCTGCCCTGGCTGAACCAGGAGCTTTCGCAGCTGCTCAGGACCCACTGGTGGGAGGTGGCTCTGGCACAGAGTGTGGTCGTAGCCAATTTGTGCTACTATGGGCTGAGGCAGGAGGCCTTGGTCCAGGAGCTGCAAGGCCTGCTGCAGGAGCAGACGGTGGCATTTGTGCGCCGGCTCATTGACACTGCTGCTGACAGGTGCAGTGATGAGATCCTGCGGCGGATGAACCTCCTGAACTCCCATGCTCAGGAGGAAGAGGAGCAGGAGCAGGAGCAGGAGGAAGAGGAGGAGGGTCCCAAAGGCATCACTGCCTCCCTCCAGGGGACTCTCACCCCCATGGTGGCCTCCTCCCACAGCCCTATGGTCTCCAATGTGGAAGCAGACACTGGAACATTGGAAGCCACGCTGCGTGAGGGGCCCAGCCGCTCTCCATCCATGCCCGTCCATGCAGAGCGGGAGCAGCCCCAGGACGAGCCTGGCGAGGCAGCAGCAGCAGCAGCAGCAGCAGCAGCAGCAGCAGCAGCAGGAGAAGGCCCCTCTGCCCAAGGCTGCAGCCGCAGCCGTCGTGCTCCTGGCCGGGACACGGACAGAGTGCCCAAGGAGCGCCGGCGCCCCACAAAGAGGAAGGCCTCTAGACCTCAGGACTCTCCCCAGCCCCCAAAAAGGCCGTCCCGCCAGCGCAAGCCCAAGCCAAGGCCCCTTGATTGTAGGAAGTAGGAGTAGATGTAGGAGTAAAGAATCAATGTTAGGAGTTGGAAATTGTTTTTAGAAGTAGGAAATAAATGGTAGAGTTAGGAAATCAATTGTAGAAGTAGGAAATAAATTGTTGTTTCTCTGACACAGTCTCAGAGTGTGGCTTTCTCGGCCTTCTCCTGTTGCCTTTTCCCTCTGCCCTCAAATGCCAATGTGGGCGGCAACTGGGAGGGGAGGGGATAGGAACATTGTAGCCACAGGGGCCCAGAGGAGCCCTGGCAGGGGCCTGTGCCCAGTGCTACAGGAAGACAAGAAGCAGCCCCCAGGCCAAGCTTGGGACCCAGCCTGGGAGTCTGGAAAGCTTCCTGCTCTCAACTGCAGGGCAGGACAGGCCATCTTCATGGGGCATGAGCTGCAGGCAGCAAGCGAGCTAAAAGGGACAGAAGGAGCCCTCAGCTGGGGTCACAGTCAGTGCTGCAGAGGAAAGCAAAACTTCTCGGGATCCAGAGCCAATGTGGCCTGAGGGAAAGTTCCTTCTTGACCCCAGGGCTACTGATTGGCCGTGTTGAAAAGGGGCTCTGGAATGAAGGCAGCCAGTGGAAACACCGGTCGCCTTGGAGAACCACATGCCATCCTGCCTGTTCAGCAGAGTCTGCTGCACAGGACAACCCAGGGTCTGCCAGGCCAAGTGCCAGTGGCACAATAGGTAGAGTCTGCAAGGATGCTCCAGGAAGTCCCTGATGCAAAGAGATGGAGAGATGCTTCGTTGGTGTGGCTAGCTTTTAGCTGTCAGAATAAACCAAAACTCTTGTAGGGATCTTCAGAAGATCCCGCCCTTCAAAATGACAATGGCCTGCACCGAGAGAGGGGCCAGCTTCCAGTTTGATGCCGCCCTGAGCACTGAAGGGGATGAGTGGAGGGAAAGAGCCAAGAGGAAGGATGGATTTGAACAAATCCACAGGATTCCTGCCAAGCCATTGAAGCCTAAGTGCAGATGTATCCTTGGCCAAGGAAATGAGTGACTTGAGATGGCGACAAGTCAGATGTGTACAGGCGAGAAACGCAAGGCCTCTATTTACGGAGGGTTCCGAACAATCAAGAGAGCTTTTGTCACGTGGATCACCGAGGGTTGTGTGTCTGTCTCCAGCCAGGACCGCGGTTACCGTTCTACTCAACGACAGCAGAGATTTTCTCCCCGTTTTGGACCGTTTTTGGTTTGCCCAAAAGGGTGCTTGATGCTTCTTTTTCAGTTCTCTCTCCATCGTCAACTTGATGTTTCAATGGGATGAGGAGAGCAACAGCGGGTTGCAAGGGTCACTGAGCTAAGGACCACACCATCGTGCCCGTCAACAGCGATCCAATGGGGCTGTGGAGAAGAAAAGAAATGGGAATTGAAAAGCAACCTGGCAAGAAGTTGATGCGGAGACTGGCAGGAGATGTCAGCATGTGCTCGCCTGTCCGAGTGGCGCAGGCGAGCAGCACTGAGAATAGAGAAGAAGGGCTGTCATGTCACGGGATTTAAAGCAGCCAAGCCACGTGCCTGATGTTCACAGAAGCCTCCCGTGCCAAAAGTGGGAAACTAGCAGGTAATGTGCTTCTAGAGGAGAAATGCTGGGACTGAGGTGGCCAAATGATTATAAAATCCAAGGCAAGAAAGAGGGAATGATGGCATGGCCCACGTACCCCATGTTTTCTCCTGAGGCCGTGGACTTGCAGGGGCTAAAGGCCCGCTCTGGCAGATTTGGAAGGCAGTCAAGGCAGCCAGGCCAGAGCAGTGACATCAGCGTGACATCAGCGGCCCACAAACCGCATGGGTGGCAACCTCAGTGAGCAAAGCATTGTGACCTCACATCCCTCACTGTTTATGTTTGGGCACAGACAGAGCTGGGCTCAGACCGGCTCGCGCCTGGACTCCTGGCAAGCGTGCCTGCGAGGACTGGAAGCCCGCGAGGTCCTTGGGAGCTGCTGTGGGCAAGTCTGGGTTGTGATTCCCACGCCTTTGCCTGTTTCCTTAGCCATACGTGGTTGAGGAAGCCAAGCAGTGTGAGCGGTGCTTGCGGCGGCACAGGTGAGCGGTGCAGGAAAGGACTACGGGGTGGCCGTGGGCTGGGCGATGGTGTCTGGGGAGCTGTGAGTGTGTGGTGTCCTTCTTGAGGGGCCTGGGCGCTCCTTTGAGCCGCCCATCTCCCTGGGACAGCAAGTGACCTGTTTTGCAGCGTGTCACACCAGCAGGAGGGAGCAGCTGCTGTGCCCAGCTCTGCTGCAAGCCACAAGCATGGCCACGGAGACAGACTGGAACTGCCCCATCTGCCGTGACGGTCCCGGTGAAAAGGCTTCTGTAACACCGTGCGTCCACCAGTTCTGCCTGGGCTGCATTGTGCGCTGGGTCAAGACCAAGCCATTGTGCCCCCTGTGCAGGCAGCCTATCAAGAGCATCGTTTACTCTGTTCGGTCGGAGGAAGACTTTCTGGAGATAGCTCTCCCAAGCTCCTCAGACTCATGGGCTGCTGGTCACCAGGATGAGCAGGGGGCTGCGGAGCGCATGCCCAGCACCTATGTAGCTGGCTTCCCAGCTGAGCTCTGGGCTGGCATTTTCCAGGACTGCTCAGAAATCCTGGAGCCCCTGCTGCCCTGGCTGAACCAGGAGCTTTCGCAGCTGCTCAGGACCCACTGGTGGGAGGTGGCTCTGGCACAGAGTGTGGTCGTAGCCAATTTGTGCTACTATGGGCTGAGGCAGGAGGCCTTGGTCCAGGAGCTGCAAGGCCTGCTGCAGGAGCAGACGGTGGCATTTGTGCGCCGGCTCATTGACACTGCTGCTGACAGGTGCAGTGATGAGATCCTGCGGTGGATGAACCTCCTGAACTCCCATGCTCAGGAGGAAGAGGAGCAGGAGCAGGAGCAGGAGGAAGAGGAGGAGGGTCCCAAAGGCATCACTGCCTCCCTCCAGGGGACTCTCACCCCCATGGTGGCCTCCTCCCACAGCCCTATGGTCTCCAATGTGGAAGCAGACACTGGAACATTGGAAGCCACGCTGCGTGAGGGGCCCAGCCGCTCTCCATCCATGCCCGTCCATGCAGAGCGGGAGCAGCCCCAGGACGAGCCTGGCGAGGCAGCAGCAGCAGCAGCAGCAGCAGCAGCAGCAGCAGCAGCAGGAGAAGGCCCCTCTGCCCAAGGCTGCAGCCGCAGCCGTCGTGCTCCTGGCCGGGACACGGACAGCGTGCCCAAGGAGCGCCGGCGCCCCACAAAGAGGAAGGCCTCTAGACCTCAGGACTCTCCCCAGCCCCCAAAAAGGCCGTCCCGCCAGCGCAAGCCCAAGCCAAGGCCCCTTGATTGTAGGAAGTAGGAGTAGATGTAGGAGTAAAGAATCAATGTTAGGAGTTGGAAATTGTTTTTAGAAGTAGGAAATAAATGGTAGAGTTAGGAAATCAATTGTAGAAGTAGGAAATAAATTGTTGTTTCTCTGACACAGTCTCAGAGTGTGGCTTTCTCGGCCTTCTCCTGTTGCCTTTTCCCTCTGCCCTCAAATGCCAATGTGGGCGGCAACTGGGAGGGGAGGGGATAGGAACATTGTAGCCACAGGGGCCCAGAGGAGCCCTGGCAGGGGCCTGTGCCCAGTGCTACAGGAAGACAAGAAGCAGCCCCCAGGCCAAGCTTGGGACCCAGCCTGGGAGTCTGGAAAGCTTCCTGCTCTCAACTGCAGGGCAGGACAGGCCATCTTCATGGGGCATGAGCTGCAGGCAGCAAGCGAGCTAAAAGGGACAGAAGGAGCCCTCAGCTGGGGTCACAGTCAGTGCTGCAGAGGAAAGCAAAACTTCTCGGGATCCAGAGCCAATGTGGCCTGAGGGAAAGTTCCTTCTTGACCCCAGGGCTACTGATTGGCCGTGTTGAAAAGGGGCTCTGGAATGAAGGCAGCCAGTGGAAACACCGGTCGCCTTGGAGAACCACATGCCATCCTGCCTGTTCAGCAGAGTCTGCTGCACAGGACAACCCAGGGTCTGCCAGGCCAAGTGCCAGTGGCACAATAGGTAGAGTCTGCAAGGATGCTCCAGGAAGTCCCTGATGCAAAGAGATGGAGAGATGCTTCGTTGGTGTGGCTAGCTTTTAGCTGTCAGAATAAACCAAAACTCTTGTAGGGATCTTCAGAAGATCCCGCCCTTCAAAATGACAATGGCCTGCACCGAGAGAGGGGCCAGCTTCCAGTTTGATGCCGCCCTGAGCACTGAAGGGGATGAGTGGAGGGAAAGAGCCAAGAGGAAGGATGGATTTGAACAAATCCACAGGATTCCTGCCAAGCCATTGAAGCCTAAGTGCAGATGTATCCTTGGCCAAGGAAATGAGTGACTTGAGATGGCGACAAGTCAGATGTGTACAGGCGAGAAACGCAAGGCCTCTATTTACGGAGGGTTCCGAACAATCAAGAGAGCTTTTGTCACGTGGATCACCGAGGGTTGTGTGTCTGTCTCCAGCCAGGACCGCGGTTACCGTTCTACTCAACGACAGCAGAGATTTTCTCCCCGTTTTGGACCGTTTTTGGTTTGCCCAAAAGGGTGCTTGATGCTTCTTTTTCAGTTCTCTCTCCATCGTCAACTTGATGTTTCAATGGGATGAGGAGAGCAACAGCGGGTTGCAAGGGTCACTGAGCTAAGGACCACACCATCGTGCCCGTCAACAGCGATCCAATGGGGCTGTGGAGAAGAAAAGAAATGGGAATTGAAAAGCAACCTGGCAAGAAGTTGATGCGGAGACTGGCAGGAGATGTCAGCATGTGCTCGCCTGTCCGAGTGGCGCAGGCGAGCAGCACTGAGAATAGAGAAGAAGGGCTGTCATGTCACGGGATTTAAAGCAGCCAAGCCACGTGCCTGATGTTCACAGAAGCCTCCCGTGCCAAAAGTGGGAAACTAGCAGGTAATGTGCTTCTAGAGGAGAAATGCTGGGACTGAGGTGGCCAAATGATTATAAAATCCAAGGCAAGAAAGAGGGAATGATGGCATGGCCCACGTACCCCATGTTTTCTCCTGAGGCCGTGGACTTGCAGGGGCTAAAGGCCCGCTCTGGCAGATTTGGAAGGCAGTCAAGGCAGCCAGGCCAGAGCAGTGACATCAGCGTGACATCAGCGGCCCACAAACCGCATGGGTGGCAACCTCAGTGAGCAAAGCATTGTGACCTCACATCCCTCACTGTTTATGTTTGGGCACAGACAGAGCTGGGCTCAGACCGGCTCGCGCCTGGACTCCTGGCAAGCGTGCCTGCGAGGACTGGAAGCCCGCGAGGTCCTTGGGAGCTGCTGTGGGCAAGTCTGGGTTGTGATTCCCACGCCTTTGCCTGTTTCCTTAGCCATACGTGGTTGAGGAAGCCAAGCAGTGTGAGCGGTGCTTGCGGCGGCACAGGTGAGCGGTGCAGGAAAGGACTACGGGGTGGCCGTGGGCTGGGCGATGGTGTCTGGGGAGCTGTGAGTGTGTGGTGTCCTTCTTGAGGGGCCTGGGCGCTCCTTTGAGCCGCCCATCTCCCTGGGACAGCAAGTGACCTGTTTTGCAGCGTGTCACACCAGCAGGAGGGAGCAGCTGCTGTGCCCAGCTCTGCTGCAAGCCACAAGCATGGCCACGGAGACAGACTGGAACTGCCCCATCTGCCGTGACGGTCCCGGTGAAAAGGCTTCTGTAACACCGTGCGTCCACCAGTTCTGCCTGGGCTGCATTGTGCGCTGGGTCAAGACCAAGCCATTGTGCCCCCTGTGCAGGCAGCCTATCAAGAGCATCGTTTACTCTGTTCGGTCGGAGGAAGACTTTCTGGAGATAGCTCTCCCAAGCTCCTCAGACTCATGGGCTGCTGGTCACCAGGATGAGCAGGGGGCTGCGGAGCGCATGCCCAGCACCTATGTAGCTGGCTTCCCAGCTGAGCTCTGGGCTGGCATTTTCCAGGACTGCTCAGAAATCCTGGAGCCCCTGCTGCCCTGGCTGAACCAGGAGCTTTCGCAGCTGCTCAGGACCCACTGGTGGGAGGTGGCTCTGGCACAGAGTGTGGTCGTAGCCAATTTGTGCTACTATGGGCTGAGGCAGGAGGCCTTGGTCCAGGAGCTGCAAGGCCTGCTGCAGGAGCAGACGGTGGCATTTGTGCGCCGGCTCATTGACACTGCTGCTGACAGGTGCAGTGATGAGATCCTGCGGCGGATGAACCTCCTGAACTCCCATGCTCAGGAGGAAGAGGAGCAGGAGCAGGAGCAGGAGGAAGAGGAGGAGGGTCCCAAAGGCATCACTGCCTCCCTCCAGGGGACTCTCACCCCCATGGTGGCCTCCTCCCACAGCCCTATGGTCTCCAATGTGGAAGCAGACACTGGAACATTGGAAGCCACGCTGCGTGAGGGGCCCAGCCGCTCTCCATCCATGCCCGTCCATGCAGAGCGGGAGCAGCCCCAGGACGAGCCTGGCGAGGCAGCAGCAGCAGCAGCAGCAGCAGCAGCAGCAGCAGCAGCAGGAGAAGGCCCCTCTGCCCAAGGCTGCAGCCGCAGCCGTCGTGCTCCTGGCCGGGACACGGACAGCGTGCCCAAGGAGCGCCGGCGCCCCACAAAGAGGAAGGCCTCTAGACCTCAGGACTCTCCCCAGCCCCCAAAAAGGCCGTCCCGCCAGCGCAAGCCCAAGCCAAGGCCCCTTGATTGTAGGAAGTAGGAGTAGATGTAGGAGTAAAGAATCAATGTTAGGAGTTGGAAATTGTTTTTAGAAGTAGGAAATAAATGGTAGAGTTAGGAAATCAATTGTAGAAGTAGGAAATAAATTGTTGTTTCTCTGACACAGTCTCAGAGTGTGGCTTTCTCGGCCTTCTCCTGTTGCCTTTTCCCTCTGCCCTCAAATGCCAATGTGGGCGGCAACTGGGAGGGGAGGGGATAGGAACATTGTAGCCACAGGGGCCCAGAGGAGCCCTGGCAGGGGCCTGTGCCCAGTGCTACAGGAAGACAAGAAGCAGCCCCCAGGCCAAGCTTGGGACCCAGCCTGGGAGTCTGGAAAGCTTCCTGCTCTCAACTGCAGGGCAGGACAGGCCATCTTCATGGGGCATGAGCTGCAGGCAGCAAGCGAGCTAAAAGGGACAGAAGGAGCCCTCAGCTGGGGTCACAGTCAGTGCTGCAGAGGAAAGCAAAACTTCTCGGGATCCAGAGCCAATGTGGCCTGAGGGAAAGTTCCTTCTTGACCCCAGGGCTACTGATTGGCCGTGTTGAAAAGGGGCTCTGGAATGAAGGCAGCCAGTGGAAACACCGGTCGCCTTGGAGAACCACATGCCATCCTGCCTGTTCAGCAGAGTCTGCTGCACAGGACAACCCAGGGTCTGCCAGGCCAAGTGCCAGTGGCACAATAGGTAGAGTCTGCAAGGATGCTCCAGGAAGTCCCTGATGCAAAGAGATGGAGAGATGCTTCGTTGGTGTGGCTAGCTTTTAGCTGTCAGAATAAACCAAAACTCTTGTAGGGATCTTCAGAAGATCCCGCCCTTCAAAATGACAATGGCCTGCACCGAGAGAGGGGCCAGCTTCCAGTTTGATGCCGCCCTGAGCACTGAAGGGGATGAGTGGAGGGAAAGAGCCAAGAGGAAGGATGGATTTGAACAAATCCACAGGATTCCTGCCAAGCCATTGAAGCCTAAGTGCAGATGTATCCTTGGCCAAGGAAATGAGTGACTTGAGATGGCAACAAGTCAGATGTGTACAGGCGAGAAACGCAAGGCCTCTATTTACGGAGGGTTCCGAACAATCAAGAGAGCTTTTGTCACGTGGATCACCGAGGGTTGTGTGTCTGTCTCCAGCCAGGACCGCGGTTACCGTTCTACTCAACGACAGCAGAGATTTTCTCCCCGTTTTGGACCGTTTTTGGTTTGCCCAAAAGGGTGCTTGATGCTTCTTTTTCAGTTCTCTCTCCATCGTCAACTTGATGTTTCAATGGGATGAGGAGAGCAACAGCGGGTTGCAAGGGTCACTGAGCTAAGGACCACACCATCGTGCCCGTCAACAGCGATCCAATGGGGCTGTGGAGAAGAAAAGAAATGGGAATTGAAAAGCAACCTGGCAAGAAGTTGATGCGGAGACTGGCAGGAGATGTCAGCATGTGCTCGCCTGTCCGAGTGGCGCAGGCGAGCAGCACTGAGAATAGAGAAGAAGGGCTGTCATGTCACGGGATTTAAAGCAGCCAAGCCACGTGCCTGATGTTCACAGAAGCCTCCCGTGCCAAAAGTGGGAAACTAGCAGGTAATGTGCTTCTAGAGGAGAAATGCTGGGACTGAGGTGGCCAAATGATTATAAAATCCAAGGCAAGAAAGAGGGAATGATGGCATGGCCCACGTACCCCATGTTTTCTCCTGAGGCCGTGGACTTGCAGGGGCTAAAGGCCCGCTCTGGCAGATTTGGAAGGCAGTCAAGGCAGCCAGGCCAGAGCAGTGACATCAGCGTGACATCAGCGGCCCACAAACCGCATGGGTGGCAACCTCAGTGAGCAAAGCATTGTGACCTCACATCCCTCACTGTTTATGTTTGGGCACAGACAGAGCTGGGCTCAGACCGGCTCGCGCCTGGACTCCTGGCAAGCGTGCCTGCGAGGACTGGAAGCCCGCGAGGTCCTTGGGAGCTGCTGTGGGCAAGTCTGGGTTGTGATTCCCACGCCTTTGCCTGTTTCCTTAGCCATACGTGGTTGAGGAAGCCAAGCAGTGTGAGCGGTGCTTGCGGCGGCACAGGTGAGCGGTGCAGGAAAGGACTACGGGGTGGCCGTGGGCTGGGCGATGGTGTCTGGGGAGCTGTGAGTGTGTGGTGTCCTTCTTGAGGGGCCTGGGCGCTCCTTTGAGCCGCCCATCTCCCTGGGACAGCAAGTGACCTGTTTTGCAGCGTGTCACACCAGCAGGAGGGAGCAGCTGCTGTGCCCAGCTCTGCTGCAAGCCACAAGCATGGCCACGGAGACAGACTGGAACTGCCCCATCTGCCGTGACGGTCCCGGTGAAAAGGCTTCTGTAACACCGTGCGTCCACCAGTTCTGCCTGGGCTGCATTGTGCGCTGGGTCAAGACCAAGCCATTGTGCCCCCTGTGCAGGCAGCCTATCAAGAGCATCGTTTACTCTGTTCGGTCGGAGGAAGACTTTCTGGAGATAGCTCTCCCAAGCTCCTCAGACTCATGGGCTGCTGGTCACCAGGATGAGCAGGGGGCTGCGGAGCGCATGCCCAGCACCTATGTAGCTGGCTTCCCAGCTGAGCTCTGGGCTGGCATTTTCCAGGACTGCTCAGAAATCCTGGAGCCCCTGCTGCCCTGGCTGAACCAGGAGCTTTCGCAGCTGCTCAGGACCCACTGGTGGGAGGTGGCTCTGGCACAGAGTGTGGTCGTAGCCAATTTGTGCTACTATGGGCTGAGGCAGGAGGCCTTGGTCCAGGAGCTGCAAGGCCTGCTGCAGGAGCAGACGGTGGCATTTGTGCGCCGGCTCATTGACACTGCTGCTGACAGGTGCAGTGATGAGATCCTGCGGCGGATGAACCTCCTGAACTCCCATGCTCAGGAGGAAGAGGAGCAGGAGCAGGAGCAGGAGGAAGAGGAGGAGGGTCCCAAAGGCATCACTGCCTCCCTCCAGGGGACTCTCACCCCCATGGTGGCCTCCTCCCACAGCCCTATGGTCTCCAATGTGGAAGCAGACACTGGAACATTGGAAGCCACGCTGCGTGAGGGGCCCAGCCGCTCTCCATCCATGCCCGTCCATGCAGAGCGGGAGCAGCCCCAGGACGAGCCTGGCGAGGCAGCAGCAGCAGCAGCAGCAGCAGCAGCAGCAGCAGCAGCAGGAGAAGGCCCCTCTGCCCAAGGCTGCAGCCGCAGCCGTCGTGCTCCTGGCCGGGACACGGACAGCGTGCCCAAGGAGCGCCGGCGCCCCACAAAGAGGAAGGCCTCTAGACCTCAGGACTCTCCCCAGCCCCCAAAAAGGCCGTCCCGCCAGCGCAAGCCCAAGCCAAGGCCCCTTGATTGTAGGAAGTAGGAGTAGATGTAGGAGTAAAGAATCAATGTTAGGAGTTGGAAATTGTTTTTAGAAGTAGGAAATAAATGGTAGAGTTAGGAAATCAATTGTAGAAGTAGGAAATAAATTGTTGTTTCTCTGACACAGTCTCAGAGTGTGGCTTTCTCGGCCTTCTCCTGTTGCCTTTTCCCTCTGCCCTCAAATGCCAATGTGGGCGGCAACTGGGAGGGGAGGGGATAGGAACATTGTAGCCACAGGGGCCCAGAGGAGCCCTGGCAGGGGCCTGTGCCCAGTGCTACAGGAAGACAAGAAGCAGCCCCCAGGCAGGCCAAGCTTGGGACCCAGCCTGGGAGTCTGGAAAGCTTCCTGCTCTCAACTGCAGGGCAGGACAGGCCATCTTCATGGGGCATGAGCTGCAGGCAGCAAGCGAGCTAAAAGGGACAGAAGGAGCCCTCAGCTGGGGTCACAGTCAGTGCTGCAGAGGAAAGCAAAACTTCTCGGGATCCAGAGCCAATGTGGCCTGAGGGAAAGTTCCTTCTTGACCCCAGGGCTACTGATTGGCCGTGTTGAAAAGGGGCTCTGGAATGAAGGCAGCCAGTGGAAACACCGGTCGCCTTGGAGAACCACATGCCATCCTGCCTGTTCAGCAGAGTCTGCTGCACAGGACAACCCAGGGTCTGCCAGGCCAAGTGCCAGTGGCACAATAGGTAGAGTCTGCAAGGATGCTCCAGGAAGTCCCTGATGCAAAGAGATGGAGAGATGCTTCGTTGGTGTGGCTAGCTTTTAGCTGTCAGAATAAACCAAAACTCTTGTAGGGATCTTCAGAAGATCCCGCCCTTCAAAATGACAATGGCCTGCACCGAGAGAGGGGCCAGCTTCCAGTTTGATGCCGCCCTGAGCACTGAAGGGGATGAGTGGAGGGAAAGAGCCAAGAGGAAGGATGGATTTGAACAAATCCACAGGATTCCTGCCAAGCCATTGAAGCCTAAGTGCAGATGTATCCTTGGCCAAGGAAATGAGTGACTTGAGATGGCAACAAGTCAGATGTGTACAGGCGAGAAACGCAAGGCCTCTATTTAAGGAGGGTTCCGAACAATCAAGAGAGCTTTTGTCACGTGGATCACCGAGGGTTGTGTGTCTGTCTCCAGCCAGGACCGCGGTTACCGTTCTACTCAACGACAGCAGAGATTTTCTCCCCGTTTTGGACCGTTTTTGGTTTGCCCAAAAGGGTGCTTGATGCTTCTTTTTCAGTTCTCTCTCCATCGTCAACTTGATGTTTCAATGGGATGAGGAGAGCAACAGCGGGTTGCAAGGGTCACTGAGCTAAGGACCACACCATCGTGCCCGTCAACAGCGATCCAATGGGGCTGTGGAGAAGAAAAGAAATGGGAATTGAAAAGCAACCTGGCAAGAAGTTGATGCGGAGACTGGCAGGAGATGTCAGCATGTGCTCGCCTGTCCGAGTGGCGCAGGCGAGCAGCACTGAGAATAGAGAAGAAGGGCTGTCATGTCACGGGATTTAAAGCAGCCAAGCCACGTGCCTGATGTTCACAGAAGCCTCCCGTGCCAAAAGTGGGAAACTAGCAGGTAATGTGCTTCTAGAGGAGAAATGCTGGGACTGAGGTGGCCAAATGATTATAAAATCCAAGGCAAGAAAGAGGGAATGATGGCATGGCCCACGTACCCCATGTTTTCTCCTGAGGCCGTGTACTTGCAGGGGCTAAAGGCCCGCTCTGGCAGATTTGGAAGGCAGTCAAGGCAGCCAGGCGAGAGCAGTGACATCAGCGTGACATCAGCGGCCCACAAACCGCATGGGTGGCAACCTCAGTGAGCAAAGCATTGTGACCTCACATCCCTCACTGTTTATGTTTGGGCACAGACAGAGCTGGGCTCAGACCGGCTCGCGCCTGGACTCCTGGCAAGCGTGCCTGCGAGGACTGGAAGCCCGCGAGGTCCTTGGGAGCTGCTGTGGGCAAGTCTGGGTTGTGATTCCCACGCCTTTGCCTGTTTCCTTAGCCATACGTGGTTGAGGAAGCCAAGCAGTGTGAGCGGTGCTTGCGGCGGCACAGGTGAGCGGTGCAGGAAAGGACTACGGGGTGGCCGTGGGCTGGGCGATGGTGTCTGGGGAGCTGTGAGTGTGTGGTGTCCTTCTTGAGGGGCCTGGGCGCTCCTTTGAGCCGCCCATCTCCCTGGGACAGCAAGTGACCTGTTTTGCAGCGTGTCACACCAGCAGGAGGGAGCAGCTGCTGTGCCCAGCTCTGCTGCAAGCCACAAGCATGGCCACGGAGACAGACTGGAACTGCCCCATCTGCCGTGACGGTCCCGGTGAAAAGGCTTCTGTAACACCGTGCGTCCACCAGTTCTGCCTGGGCTGCATTGTGCGCTGGGTCAAGACCAAGCCATTGTGCCCCCTGTGCAGGCAGCCTATCAAGAGCATCGTTTACTCTGTTCGGTCGGAGGAAGACTTTCTGGAGATAGCTCTCCCAAGCTCCTCAGACTCATGGGCTGCTGGTCACCAGGATGAGCAGGGGGCTGCGGAGCGCATGCCCAGCACCTATGTAGCTGGCTTCCCAGCTGAGCTCTGGGCTGGCATTTTCCAGGACTGCTCAGAAATCCTGGAGCCCCTGCTGCCCTGGCTGAACCAGGAGCTTTCGCAGCTGCTCAGGACCCACTGGTGGGAGGTGGCTCTGGCACAGAGTGTGGTCGTAGCCAATTTGTGCTACTATGGGCTGAGGCAGGAGGCCTTGGTCCAGGAGCTGCAAGGCCTGCTGCAGGAGCAGACGGTGGCATTTGTGCGCCGGCTCATTGACACTGCTGCTGACAGGTGCAGTGATGAGATCCTGCGGCGGATGAACCTCCTGAACTCCCATGCTCAGGAGGAAGAGGAGCAGGAGCAGGAGGAAGAGGAGGAGGGTCCCAAAGGCATCACTGCCTCCCTCCAGGGGACTCTCACCCCCATGGTGGCCTCCTCCCACAGCCCTATGGTCTCCAATGTGGAAGCAGACACTGGAACATTGGAAGCCACGCTGCGTGAGGGGCCCAGCCGCTCTCCATCCATGCCCGTCCATGCAGAGCGGGAGCAGCCCCAGGACGAGCCTGGCGAGGCAGCAGCAGCAGCAGCAGCAGCAGCAGCAGCAGCAGCAGCAGCAGGAGAAGGCCCCTCTGCCCAAGGCTGCAGCCGCAGCCGTCGTGCTCCTGGCCGGGACACGGACAGCGTGCCCAAGGAGCGCCGGCGCCCCACAAAGAGGAAGGCCTCTAGACCTCAGGACTCTCCCCAGCCCCCAAAAAGGCCGTCCCGCCAGCGCAAGCCCAAGCCAAGGCCCCTTGATTGTAGGAAGTAGGAGTAGATGTAGGAGTAAAGAATCAATGTTAGGAGTTGGAAATTGTTTTTAGAAGTAGGAAATAAATGGTAGAGTTAGGAAATCAATTGTAGAAGTAGGAAATAAATTGTTGTTTCTCTGACACAGTCTCAGAGTGTGGCTTTCTCGGCCTTCTCCTGTTGCCTTTTCCCTCTGCCCTCAAATGCCAATGTGGGCGGCAACTGGGAGGGGAGGGGATAGGAACATTGTAGCCACAGGGGCCCAGAGGAGCCCTGGCAGGGGCCTGTGCCCAGTGCTACAGGAAGACAAGAAGCAGCCCCCAGGCCAAGCTTGGGACCCAGCCTGGGAGTCTGGAAAGCTTCCTGCTCTCAACTGCAGGGCAGGACAGGCCATCTTCATGGGGCATGAGCTGCAGGCAGCAAGCGAGCTAAAAGGGACAGAAGGAGCCCTCAGCTGGGGTCACAGTCAGTGCTGCAGAGGAAAGCAAAACTTCTCGGGATCCAGAGCCAATGTGGCCTGAGGGAAAGTTCCTTCTTGACCCCAGGGCTACTGATTGGCCGTGTTGAAAAGGGGCTCTGGAATGAAGGCAGCCAGTGGAAACACCGGTCGCCTTGGAGAACCACATGCCATCCTGCCTGTTCAGCAGAGTCTGCTGCACAGGACAACCCAGGGTCTGCCAGGCCAAGTGCCAGTGGCACAATAGGTAGAGTCTGCAAGGATGCTCCAGGAAGTCCCTGATGCAAAGAGATGGAGAGATGCTTCGTTGGTGTGGCTAGCTTTTAGCTGTCAGAATAAACCAAAACTCTTGTAGGGATCTTCAGAAGATCCCGCCCTTCAAAATGACAATGGCCTGCACCGAGAGAGGGGCCAGCTTCCAGTTTGATGCCGCCCTGAGCACTGAAGGGGATGAGTGGAGGGAAAGAGCCAAGAGGAAGGATGGATTTGAACAAATCCACAGGATTCCTGCCAAGCCATTGAAGCCTAAGTGCAGATGTATCCTTGGCCAAGGAAATGAGTGACTTGAGATGGCGACAAGTCAGATGTGTACAGGCGAGAAACGCAAGGCCTCTATTTACGGAGGGTTCCGAACAATCAAGAGAGCTTTTGTCACGTGGATCACCGAGGGTTGTGTGTCTGTCTCCAGCCAGGACCGCGGTTACCGTTCTACTCAACGACAGCAGAGATTTTCTCCCCGTTTTGGACCGTTTTTGGTTTGCCCAAAAGGGTGCTTGATGCTTCTTTTTCAGTTCTCTCTCCATCGTCAACTTGATGTTTCAATGGGATGAGGAGAGCAACAGCGGGTTGCAAGGGTCACTGAGCTAAGGACCACACCATCGTGCCCGTCAACAGCGATCCAATGGGGCTGTGGAGAAGAAAAGAAATGGGAATTGAAAAGCAACCTGGCAAGAAGTTGATGCGGAGACTGGCAGGAGATGTCAGCATGTGCTCGCCTGTCCGAGTGGCGCAGGCGAGCAGCACTGAGAATAGAGAAGAAGGGCTGTCATGTCACGGGATTTAAAGCAGCCAAGCCACGTGCCTGATGTTCACAGAAGCCTCCCGTGCCAAAAGTGGGAAACTAGCAGGTAATGTGCTTCTAGAGGAGAAATGCTGGGACTGAGGTGGCCAAATGATTATAAAATCCAAGGCAAGAAAGAGGGAATGATGGCATGGCCCACGTACCCCATGTTTTCTCCTGAGGCCGTGTACTTGCAGGGGCTAAAGGCCCGCTCTGGCAGATTTGGAAGGCAGTCAAGGCAGCCAGGCCAGAGCAGTGACATCAGCGTGACATCAGCGGCCCACAAACCGCATGGGTGGCAACCTCAGTGAGCAAAGCATTGTGACCTCACATCCCTCACTGCTTATGTTTGGGCACAGACAGAGCTGGGCTCAGACCGGCTCGCGCCTGGACTCCTGGCAAGCGTGCCTGCGAGGACTGGAAGCCCGCGAGGTCCTTGGGAGCTGCTGTGGGCAAGTCTGGGTTGTGATTCCCACGCCTTTGCCTGTTTCCTTAGCCATACGTGGTTGAGGAAGCCAAGCAGTGTGAGCGGTGCTTGCGGCGGCACAGGTGAGCGGTGCAGGAAAGGACTACGGGGTGGCCGTGGGCTGGGCGATGGTGTCTGGGGAGCTGTGAGTGTGTGGTGTCCTTCTTGAGGGGCCTGGGCGCTCCTTTGAGCCGCCCATCTCCCTGGGACAGCAAGTGACCTGTTTTGCAGCGTGTCACACCAGCAGGAGGGAGCAGCTGCTGTGCCCAGCTCTGCTGCAAGCCACAAGCATGGCCACGGAGACAGACTGGAACTGCCCCATCTGCCGTGACGGTCCCGGTGAAAAGGCTTCTGTAACACCGTGCGTCCACCAGTTCTGCCTGGGCTGCATTGTGCGCTGGGTCAAGACCAAGCCATTGTGCCCCCTGTGCAGGCAGCCTATCAAGAGCATCGTTTACTCTGTTCGGTCGGAGGAAGACTTTCTGGAGATAGCTCTCCCAAGCTCCTCAGACTCATGGGCTGCTGGTCACCAGGATGAGCAGGGGGCTGCGGAGCGCATGCCCAGCACCTATGTAGCTGGCTTCCCAGCTGAGCTCTGGGCTGGCATTTTCCAGGACTGCTCAGAAATCCTGGAGCCCCTGCTGCCCTGGCTGAACCAGGAGCTTTCGCAGCTGCTCAGGACCCACTGGTGGGAGGTGGCTCTGGCACAGAGTGTGGTCGTAGCCAATTTGTGCTACTATGGGCTGAGGCAGGAGGCCTTGGTCCAGGAGCTGCAAGCCCTCCTGCAGGAGCAGACGGTGGCATTTGTGCGCCGGCTCATTGACACTGCTGCTGACAGGTGCAGTGATGAGATCCTGCGGCGGATGAACCTCCTGAACTCCCATGCTCAGGAGGAAGAGGAGCAGGAGCAGGAGGAAGAGGAGGAGGGTCCCAAAGGCATCACTGCCTCCCTCCAGGGGACTCTCACCCCCATGGTGGCCTCCTCCCACAGCCCTATGGTCTCCAATGTGGAAGCAGACACTGGAACATTGGAAGCCACGCTGCGTGAGGGGCCCAGCCGCTCTCCATCCATGCCCGTCCATGCAGAGCGGGAGCAGCCCCAGGACGAGCCTGGCGAGGCAGCAGCAGCAGCAGCAGCAGCAGCAGCAGCAACAGCAGCAGCAGGAGAAGGCCCCTCTGCCCAAGGCTGCAGCCGCAGCCGTCGTGCTCCTGGCCGGGACACGGACAGCGTGCCCAAGGAGCGCCGGCGCCCCACAAAGAGGAAGGCCTCTAGACCTCAGGACTCTCCCCAGCCCCCAAAAAGGCCGTCCCGCCAGCGCAAGCCCAAGCCAAGGCCCCTTGATTGTAGGAAGTAGGAGTAGATGTAGGAGTAAAGAATCAATGTTAGGAGTTGGAAATTGTTTTTAGAAGTAGGAAATAAATGGTAGAGTTAGGAAATCAATTGTAGAAGTAGGAAATAAATTGTTGTTTCTCTGACACAGTCTCAGAGTGTGGCTTTCTCGGCCTTCTCCTGTTGCCTTTTCCCTCTGCCCTCAAATGCCAATGTGGGTGGCAACTGGGAGGGGAGGGGATAGGAACATTGTAGCCACAGGGGCCCAGAGGAGCCCTGGCAGGGGCCTGTGCCCAGTGCTACAGGAAGACAAGAAGCAGCCCCCAGGCCAAGCTTGGGACCCAGCCTGGGAGTCTGGAAAGCTTCCTGCTCTCAACTGCAGGGCAGGACAGGCCATCTTCATGGGGCATGAGCTGCAGGCAGCAAGCGAGCTAAAAGGGACAGAAGGAGCCCTCAGCTGGGGTCACAGTCAGTGCTGCAGAGGAAAGCAAAACTTCTCGGGATCCAGAGCCAATGTGGCCTGAGGGAAAGTTCCTTCTTGACCCCAGGGCTACTGATTGGCCGTGTTGAAAAGGGGCTCTGGAATGAAGGCAGCCAGTGGAAACACCGGTCGCCTTGGAGAACCACATGCCATCCTGCCTGTTCAGCAGAGTCAGCTGCACAGGACAACCCAGGGTCTGCCAGGCCAAGTGCCAGTGGCACAATAGGTAGAGTCTGCAAGGATGCTCCAGGAAGTCCCTGATGCAAAGAGATGGAGAGATGCTTCGTTGGTGTGGCTAGCTTTTAGCTGTCAGAATAAACCAAAACTCTTGTAGGGATCTTCAGAAGATCCCGCCCTTCAAAATGACAATGGCCTGCACCGAGAGAGGGGCCAGCTTCCAGTTTGATGCCGCCCTGAGCACTGAAGGGGATGAGTGGAGGGAAAGAGCCAAGAGGAAGGATGGATTTGAACAAATCCACAGGATTCCTGCCAAGCCATTGAAGCCTAAGTGCAGATGTATCCTTGGCCAAGGAAATGAGTGACTTGAGATGGCAACAAGTCAGATGTGTACAGGCGAGAAACGCAAGGCCTCTATTTAAGGAGGGTTCCGAACAATCAAGAGAGCTTTTGTCACGTGGATCACCGAGGGTTGTGTGTCTGTCTCCAGCCAGGACCGCGGTTACCGTTCTACTCAACGACAGCAGAGATTTTCTCCCCGTTTTGGACCGTTTTTGGTTTGCCCAAAAGGGTGCTTGATGCTTCTTTTTCAGTTCTCTCTCCATCGTCAACTTGATGTTTCAATGGGATGAGGAGAGCAACAGCGGGTTGCAAGGGTCACTGAGCTAAGGACCACACCATCGTGCCCGTCAACAGCGATCCAATGGGGCTGTGGAGAAGAAAAGAAATGGGAATAGAAAAGCAACCTGGCAAGAAGTTGATGCGGAGACTGGCAGGAGATGTCAGCATGTGCTCGCCTGTCCGAGTGGCGCAGGCGAGCAGCACTGAGAATAGAGAAGAAGGGCTGTCATGTCACGGGATTTAAAGCAGCCAAGCCACGTGCCTGATGTACACAGAAGCCTCCCGTGCCAAAAGTGGGAAACTAGCAGGTAATGTGCTTCTAGAGGAGAAATGCTGGGACTGAGGTGGCCAAATGATTATAAAATCTGAGGCAAGAAAGAGGGAATGATGGCATGGCCCACGTACCCCATGTTTTCTCCTGAGGCCGTGTACTTGCAGGGGCTAAAGGCCCGCTCTGGCAGATTTGGAAGGCAGTCAAGGCAGCCAGGCGAGAGCAGTGACATCAGCGTGACATCAGCGGCCCACAAACCGCATGGGTGGCAACCTCAGTGAGCAAAGCATTGTGACCTCACATCCCTCACTGCTTATGTTTGGGCACAGACAGAGCTGGGCTCAGACCGGCTCGCGCCTGCACTCCTGGCAAGCGTGCCTGCGAGGACTGGAAGCCCGCGAGGTCCTTGGGAGCTGCTGTGGGCAAGTCTGGGTTGTGATTCCCACGCCTTTGCCTGTTTCCTTAGCCATACGTGGTTGAGGAAGCCAAGCAGTGTGAGCGGTGCTTGCGGCGGCACAGGTGAGCGGTGCAGGAAAGGACTACGGGGTGGCCGTGGGCTGGGCGATGGTGTCTGGGGAGCTGTGAGTGTGTGGTGTCCTTCTTGAGGGGCCTGGGCGCTCCTTTGAGCCGCCCATCTCCCTGGGACAGCAAGTGACCTGTTTTGCAGCGTGTCACACCAGCAGGAGGGAGCAGCTGCTGTGCCCAGCTCTGCTGCAAGCCACAAGCATGGCCACGGAGACAGACTGGAACTGCCCCATCTGCCGTGACGGTCCCGGTGAAAAGGCTTCTGTAACACCGTGCGTCCACCAGTTCTGCCTGGGCTGCATTGTGCGCTGGGTCAAGACCAAGCCATTGTGCCCCCTGTGCAGGCAGCCTATCAAGAGCATCGTTTACTCTGTTCGGTCGGAGGAAGACTTTCTGGAGATAGCTCTCCCAAGCTCCTCAGACTCATGGGCTGCTGGTCACCAGGATGAGCAGGGGGCTGCGGAGCGCATGCCCAGCACCTATGTAGCTGGCTTCCCAGCTGAGCTCTGGGCTGGCATTTTCCAGGACTGCTCAGAAATCCTGGAGCCCCTGCTGCCCTGGCTGAACCAGGAGCTTTCGCAGCTGCTCAGGACCCACTGGTGGGAGGTGGCTCTGGCACAGAGTGTGGTCGTAGCCAATTTGTGCTACTATGGGCTGAGGCAGGAGGCCTTGGTCCAGGAGCTGCAAGCCCTCCTGAAGGAGCAGACGGTGGCATTTGTGCGCCGGCTCATTGACACTGCTGCTGACAGGTGCAGTGATGAGATCCTGCGGCGGATGAACCTCCTGAACTCCCATGCTCAGGAGGAAGAGGAGCAGGAGCAGGAGCAGGAGGAAGAGGAGGAGGGTCCCAAAGGCATCACAGCCTCCCTCCAGGGGACTCTCACCCCCATGGTGGCCTCCTCCCACAGCCCTATGGTCTCCAATGTGGAAGCAGACACTGGAACATTGGAAGCCACGCTGCGTGAGGGGCCCAGCCGCTCTCCATCCATGCCCGTCCATGCAGAGCGGGAGCAGCCCCAGGACGAGCCTGGCGAGGCAGCAGCAGCAGCAGCAGCAGCAGCAGCAGCAGCAGCAGCAGCAGGAGAAGGCCCCTCTGCCCAAGGCTGCAGCCGCAGCCGTCGTGCTCCTGGCCGGGACACGGACAGCGTGCCCAAGGAGCGCCGGCGCCCCACAAAGAGGAAGGCCTCTAGACCTCAGGACTCTCCCCAGCCCCCAAAAAGGCCGTCCCGCCAGCGCAAGCCCAAGCCAAGGCCCCTTGATTGTAGGAAGTAGGAGTAGATGTAGGAGTAAAGAATCAATGTTAGGAGTTGGAAATTGTTTTTAGAAGTAGGAAATAAATGGTAGAGTTAGGAAATCAATTGTAGAAGTAGGAAATAAATTGTTGTTTCTCTGACACAGTCTCAGAGTGTGGCTTTCTCGGCCTTCTCCTGTTGCCTTTTCCCTCTGCCCTCAAATGCCAATGTGGGTGGCAACTGGGAGGGGAGGGGATAGGAACATTGTAGCCACAGGGGCCCAGAGGAGCCCTGGCAGGGGCCTGTGCCCAGTGCTACAGGAAGACAAGAAGCAGCCCCCAGGCCAAGCTTGGGACCCAGCCTGGGAGTCTGGAAAGCTTCCTGCTCTCAACTGCAGGGCAGGACAGGCCATCTTCATGGGGCATGAGCTGCAGGCAGCAAGCGAGCTAAAAGGGACAGAAGGAGCCCTCAGCTGGGGTCACAGTCAGTGCTGCAGAGGAAAGCAAAACTTCTCGGGATCCAGAGCCAATGTGGCCTGAGGGAAAGTTCCTTCTTGACCCCAGGGCTACTGATTGGCCGTGTTGAAAAGGGGCTCTGGAATGAAGGCAGCCAGTGGAAACACCGGTCGCCTTGGAGAACCACATGCCATCCTGCCTGTTCAGCAGAGTCAGCTGCACAGGACAACCCAGGGTCTGCCCGGCCAAGTGCCAGTGGCACAATAGGTAGAGTCTGCAAGGATGCTCCAGGAAGTCCCTGATGCAAAGAGATGGAGAGATGCTTCGTTGGTGTGGCTAGCTTTTAGCTGTCAGAATAAACCAAAACTCTTGTAGGGATCTTCAGAAGATCCCGCCCTTCAAAATGACAATGGCCTGCACCGAGAGAGGGGCCAGCTTCCAGTTTGATGCCGCCCTGAGCACTGAAGGGGATGAGTGGAGGGAAAGAGCCAAGAGGAAGGATGGATTTGAACAAATCCACAGGATTCCTGCCAAGCCATTGAAGCCTAAGTGCAGATGTATCCTTGGCCAAGGAAATGAGTGACTTGAGATGGCGACAAGTCAGATGTGTACAGGCGAGAAACGTAAGCCCTCTATTTAAGGAGGGTTCCGAACAATCAAGAGAGCTTTTGTCACGTGGATCACCGAGGGTTGTGTGTCTGTCTCCAGCCAGGACCGCGGTTACCGTTCTACTCAACGACAGCAGAGATTTTCTCCCCGTTTTGGACCGTTTTTGGTTTGCCCAAAAGGGTGCTTGATGCTTCTTTTTCAGTTCTCTCTCCATCGTCAACTTGATGTTTCAATGGGATGAGGAGAGCAACAGCGGGTTGCAAGGGTCACTGAGCTAAGGACCACACCATCGTGCCCGTCAACAGCGATCCAATGGGGCTGTGGAGAAGAAAAGAAATGGGATAGAAGAGCAACCTGGCAAGAAGTTGATGCGGAGACTGGCAGGAGATGTCAGCATGTGCTCGCCTGTCCGAGTGGCGCAGGCGAGCAGCACTGAGAATAGAGAAGAAGGGCTGTCATGTCACGGGATTTAAAGCAGCCAAGCCACGTGCCTGATGTTCACAGAAGCCTCCCGTGCCAAAAGTGGGAAACTAGCAGGTAATGTGCTTCTAGAGGAGAAATGCTGGGACTGAGGTGGCCAAATGATTATAAAATCCAAGGCAAGAAAGAGGGAATGATGGCATGGCCCACGTACCCCATGTTTTCTCCTGAGGCCGTGTACTTGCAGGGGCTAAAGGCCCGCTCTGGCAGATTTGGAAGGCAGTCAAGGCAGCCAGGCGAGAGCAGTGACATCAGCGTGACATCAGCGGCCCACAAACCGCATGGGTGGCAACCTCAGTGAGCAAAGCATTGTGACCTCACATCCCTCACTGTTTATGTTTGGGCACAGACAGAGCTGGGCTCAGACCGGCTCGCGCCTGGACTCCTGGCAAGCGTGCCTGCGAGGACTGGAAGCCCGCGAGGTCCTTGGGAGCTGCTGTGGGCAAGTCTGGGTTGTGATTCCCACGCCTTTGCCTGTTTCCTTAGCCATACGTGGTTGAGGAAGCCAAGCAGTGTGAGCGGTGCTTGCGGCGGCACAGGTGAGCGGTGCAGGAAAGGACTACGGGGTGGCCGTGGGCTGGGCGATGGTGTCTGGGGAGCTGTGAGTGTGTGGTGTCCTTCTTGAGGGGCCTGGGCGCTCCTTTGAGCCGCCCATCTCCCTGGGACAGCAAGTGACCTGTTTTGCAGCGTGTCACACCAGCAGGAGGGAGCAGCTGCTGTGCCCAGCTCTGCTGCAAGCCACAAGCATGGCCACGGAGACAGACTGGAACTGCCCCATCTGCCGTGACGGTCCCGGTGAAAAGGCTTCTGTAACACCGTGCGTCCACCAGTTCTGCCTGGGCTGCATTGTGCGCTGGGTCAAGACCAAGCCATTGTGCCCCCTGTGCAGGCAGCCTATCAAGAGCATCGTTTACTCTGTTCGGTCGGAGGAAGACTTTCTGGAGATAGCTCTCCCAAGCTCCTCAGACTCATGGGCTGCTGGTCACCAGGATGAGCAGGGGGCTGCGGAGCGCATGCCCAGCACCTATGTAGCTGGCTTCCCAGCTGAGCTCTGGGCTGGCATTTTCCAGGACTGCTCAGAAATCCTGGAGCCCCTGCTGCCCTGGCTGAACCAGGAGCTTTCGCAGCTGCTCAGGACCCACTGGTGGGAGGTGGCTCTGGCACAGAGTGTGGTCGTAGCCAATTTGTGCTACTATGGGCTGAGGCAGGAGGCCTTGGTCCAGGAGCTGCAAGGCCTGCTGCAGGAGCAGACGGTGGCATTTGTGCGCCGGCTCATTGACACTGCTGCTGACAGGTGCAGTGATGAGATCCTGCGGCGGATGAACCTCCTGAACTCCCATGCTCAGGAGGAAGAGGAGCAGGAGCAGGAGCAGGAGGAAGAGGAGGAGGGTCCCAAAGGCATCACTGCCTCCCTCCAGGGGACTCTCACCCCCATGGTGGCCTCCTCCCACAGCCCTATGGTCTCCAATGTGGAAGCAGACACTGGAACATTGGAAGCCACGCTGCGTGAGGGGCCCAGCCGCTCTCCATCCATGCCCGTCCATGCAGAGCGGGAGCAGCCCCAGGACGAGCCTGGCGAGGCGGCAGCAGCAGCAGCAGCAGCAGCAGCAGCAGCAGCAGCAGCAGGAGAAGGCCCCTCTGCCCAAGGCTGCAGCCGCAGCCGTCGTGCTCCTGGCCGGGACAAGGACAGCGTGCCCAAGGAGCGCCGGCGCCCCACAAAGAGGAAGGCCTCTAGACCTCAGGACTCTCCCCAGCCCCCAAAAAGGCCGTCCCGCCAGCGCAAGCCCAAGCCAAGGCCCCTTGATTGTAGGAAGTAGGAGTAGATGTAGGAGTAAAGAATCAATGTTAGGAGTTGGAAATTGTTTTTAGAAGTAGGAAATAAATGGTAGAGTTAGGAAATCAATTGTAGAAGTAGGAAATAAATTGTTGTTTCTCTGACACAGTCTCAGAGTGTGGCTTTCTCGGCCTTCTCCTGTTGCCTTTTCCCTCTGCCCTCAAATGCCAATGTGGGTGGCAACTGGGAGGGGAGGGGATAGCAACATTGTAGCCACAGGGGCCCAGAGGAGCCCTGGCAGGGGCCTGTGCCCAGTGCTACAGGAAGACAAGAAGCAGCCCCCAGGCAGGCCAAGCTTGGGACCCAGCCTGGGAGTCTGGAAAGCTTCCTGCTCTCAACTGCAGGGCAGGACAGGCCATCTTCATGGGGCATGAGCTGCAGGCAGCAAGCGAGCTAAAAGGGACAGAAGGAGCCCTCAGCTGGGGTCACAGTCAGTGCTGCAGAGGAAAGCAAAACTTCTTGGGATCCAGAGCCAATGTGGCCTGAGGGAAAGTTCCTTCTTGACCCCAGGGCTACTGATTGGCCGTGTTGAAAAGGGGCTCTGGAATGAAGGCAGCCAGTGGAAACACCGGTCGCCTTGGAGAACCACATGCCATCCTGCCTGTTCAGCAGAGTCAGCTGCACAGGACAACCCAGGGTCTGCCAGGCCAAGTGCCAGTGGCCCAATAGGTAGAGTCTGCAAGGATGCTCCAGGAAGTCCCTGATGCAAAGAGATGGAGAGATGCTTCGTTGGTGTGGCTAGCTTTTAGCTGTCAGAATAAACCAAAACTCTTGTAGGGATCTTCAGAAGATCCCGCCCTTCAAAATGACAATGGCCTGCACCGAGAGAGGGGCCAGCTTCCAGTTTGATGCCGCCCTGAGCACTGAAGGGGATGAGTGGAGGGAAAGAGCCAAGAGGAAGGATGGATTTGAACAAATCCACAGGATTCCTGCCAAGCCATTGAAGCCTAAGTGCAGATGTATCCTTGGCCAAGGAAATGAGTGACTTGAGATGGCGACAAGTCAGATGTGTACAGGCGAGAAACGCAAGGCCTCTATTTACGGAGGGTTCCGAACAATCAAGAGAGCTTTTGTCACGTGGATCACCGAGGGTTGTGTGTCTGTCTCCAGCCAGGACCGCGGTTACCGTTCTACTCAACGACAGCAGAGATTTTCTCCCCGTTTTGGACCGTTTTTGGTTTGCCCAAAAGGGTGCTTGATGCTTCTTTTTCAGTTCTCTCTCCATCGTCAACTTGATGTTTCAATGGGATGAGGAGAGCAACAGCGGGTTGCAAGGGTCACTGAGCTAAGGACCACACCATCGTGCCCGTCAACAGCGATCCAATGGGGCTGTGGAGAAGAAAAGAAATGGGAATTGAAAAGCAACCTGGCAAGAAGTTGATGCGGAGACTGGCAGGAGATGTCAGCATGTGCTCGCCTGTCCGAGTGGCGCAGGCGAGCAGCACTGAGAATAGAGAAGGGCTGTCATGTCACGGGATTTAAAGCAGCCAAGCCACGTGCCTGATGTTCACAGAAGCCTCCCGTGCCAAAAGTGGGAAACTAGCAGGTAATGTGCTTCTAGAGGAGAAATGCTGGGACTGAGGTGGCCAAATGATTATAAAATCCAAGGCAAGAAAGAGGGAATGATGGCATGGCCCACGTACCCCATGTTTTCTCCTGAGGCCGTGTACTTGCAGGGGCTAAAGGCCCGCTCTGGCAGATTTGGAAGGCAGTCAAGGCAGCCAGGCCAGAGCAGTGACATCAGCGTGACATCAGCGGCCCACAAACCGCATGGGTGGCAACCTCAGTGAGCAAAGCATTGTGACCTCACATCCCTCACTGCTTATGTTTGGGCACAGACAGAGCTGGGCTCAGACCGGCTCGCACCTGCACTCCTGGCAAGCGTGCCTGCGAGGACTGGAAGCCCGCGAGGTCCTTGGGAGCTGCTGTGGGCAAGTCTGGGTTGTGATTCCCACGCCTTTGCCTGTTTCCTTAGCCATACGTGGTTGAGGAAGCCAAGCAGTGTGAGCGGTGCTTGCGGCGGCACAGGTGAGCGGTGCAGGAAAGGACTACGGGGTGGCCGTGGGCTGGGCGATGGTGTCTGGGGAGCTGTGAGTGTGTGGTGTCCTTCTTGAGGGGCCTGGGCGCTCCTTTGAGCCGCCCATCTCCCTGGGACAGCAAGTGACCTGTTTTGCAGCGTGTCACACCAGCAGGAGGGAGCAGCTGCTGTGCCCAGCTCTGCTGCAAGCCACAAGCATGGCCACGGAGACAGACTGGAACTGCCCCATCTGCCGTGACGGTCCCGGTGAAAAGGCTTCTGTAACACCGTGCGTCCACCAGTTCTGCCTGGGCTGCATTGTGCGCTGGGTCAAGACCAAGCCATTGTGCCCCCTGTGCAGGCAGCCTATCAAGAGCATCGTTTACTCTGTTCGGTCGGAGGAAGACTTTCTGGAGATAGCTCTCCCAAGCTCCTCAGACTCATGGGCTGCTGGTCACCAGGATGAGCAGGGGGCTGCGGAGCGCATGCCCAGCACCTATGTAGCTGGCTTCCCAGCTGAGCTCTGGGCTGGCATTTTCCAGGACTGCTCAGAAATCCTGGAGCCCCTGCTGCCCTGGCTGAACCAGGAGCTTTCGCAGCTGCTCAGGACCCACTGGTGGGAGGTGGCTCTGGCACAGAGTGTGGTCGTAGCCAATTTGTGCTACTATGGGCTGAGGCAGGAGGCCTTGGTCCAGGAGCTGCAAGGCCTGCTGCAGGAGCAGACGGTGGCATTTGTGCGCCGGCTCATTGACACTGCTGCTGACAGGTGCAGTGATGAGATCCTGCGGCGGATGAACCTCCTGAACTCCCATGCTCAGGAGGAAGAGGAGCAGGAGCAGGAGCAGGAGGAAGAGGAGGAGGGTCCCAAAGGCATCACTGCCTCCCTCCAGGGGACTCTCACCCCCATGGTGGCCTCCTCCCACAGCCCTATGGTCTCCAATGTGGAAGCAGACACTGGAACATTGGAAGCCACGCTGCGTGAGGGGCCCAGCCGCTCTCCATCCATGCCCGTCCATGCAGAGCGGGAGCAGCCCCAGGACGAGCCTGGTGAGGCAGCAGCAGCAGCAGCAGCAGGAGAAGGCCCCTCTGCCCAAGGCTGCAGCCGCAGCCGTCGTGCTCCTGGCCGGGACACGGACAGCGTGCCCAAGGAGCGCCGGCGCCCCACAAAGAGGAAGGCCTCTAGACCTCAGGACTCTCCCCAGCCCCCAAAAAGGCCGTCCCGCCAGCGCAAGCCCAAGCCAAGGCCCCTTGATTGTAGGAAGTAGGAGTAGGTGTAGGAGTAAAGAATCAATGTTAGGAGTTGGAAATTGTTTTTAGAAGTAGGAAATAAATGGTAGAGTTAGGAAATCAATTGTAGAAGTAGGAAATAAATTGTTGTTTCTCTGACACAGTCTCAGAGTGTGGCTTTCTCGGCCTTCTCCTGTTGCCTTTTCCCTCTGCCCTCAAATGCCAATGTGGGTGGCAACTGGGAGGGGAGGGGATAGGAACATTGTAGCCACAGGGGCCCAGAGGAGCCCTGGCAGGGGCCTGTGCCCAGTGCTACAGGAAGACAAGAAGCAGCCCCCAGGCCAAGCTTGGGACCCAGCCTGGGAGTCTGGAAAGCTTCCTGCTCTCAACTGCAGGGCAGGACAGGCCATCTTCATGGGGCATGAGCTGCAGGCAGCAAGCGAGCTAAAAGGGACAGAAGGAGCCCTCAGCTGGGGTCACAGTCAGTGCTGCAGAGGAAAGCAAAACTTCTCGGGATCCAGAGCCAATGTGGCCTGAGGGAAAGTTCCATCTTGACCCCAGGGCTACTGATTGGCCGTGTTGAAGAGGGGCTCTGGAATGAAGGCAGCCAGTGGAAACACCGGTCGCCTTGGAGAACCACATGCCATCCTGCCTGTTCAGCAGAGTCAGCTGCACAGGACAACCCAGGGTCTGCCCGGCCAAGTGCCAGTGGCACAATAGGTAGAGTCTGCAAGGATGCTCCAGGAAGTCCCTGATGCAAAGAGATGGAGAGATGCTTCGTTGGTGTGGCTAGCTTTTAGCTGTCAGAATAAACCAAAACTCTTGTAGGGATCTTCAGAAGATCCCGCCCTTCAAAATGACAATGGCCTGCACCGAGAGAGGGGCCAGCTTCCAGTTTGATGCCGCCCTGAGCACTGAAGGGGATGAGTGGAGGGAAAGAGCCAAGAGGAAGGATGGATTTGAACAAATCCACAGGATTCCTGCCAAGCCATTGAAGCCTAAGTGCAGATGTATCCTTGGCCAAGGAAATGAGTGACTTGAGATGGCGACAAGTCAGATGTGTACAGGCGAGAAACGTAAGCCCTCTATTTAAGGAGGGTTCCGAACAATCAAGAGAGCTTTTGTCACGTGGATCACCGAGGGTTGTGTGTCTGTCTCCAGCCAGGACCGCGGTTACCGTTCTACTCAACGACAGCAGAGATTTTCTCCCCGTTTTGGACCGTTTTTGGTTTGCCCAAAAGGGTGCTTGATGCTTCTTTTTCAGTTCTCTCTCCATCGTCAACTTGATGTTTCAATGGGATGAGGAGAGCAACAGCGGGTTGCAAGGGTCACTGAGCTAAGGACCACACCATCGTGCCCGTCAACAGCGATCCAATGGGGCTGTGGAGAAGAAAAGAAATGGGATAGAAGAGCAACCTGGCAAGAAGTTGATGCGGAGACTGGCAGGAGATGTCAGCATGTGCTCGCCTGTCCGAGTGGCGCAGGCGAGCAGCACTGAGAATAGAGAAGAAGGGCTGTCATGTCACGGGATTTAAAGCAGCCAAGCCACGTGCCTGATGTTCACAGAAGCCTCCCGTGCCAAAAGTGGGAAACTAGCAGGTAATGTGCTTCTAGAGGAGAAATGCTGGGACTGAGGTGGCCAAATGATTATAAAATCCAAGGCAAGAAAGAGGGAATGATGGCATGGCCCACGTACCCCATGTTTTCTCCTGAGGCCGTGTACTTGCAGGGGCTAAAGGCCCGCTCTGGCAGATTTGGAAGGCAGTCAAGGCAGCCAGGCGAGAGCAGTGACATCAGCGTGACATCAGCGGCCCACAAACCGCATGGGTGGCAACCTCAGTGAGCAAAGCATTGTGACCTCACATCCCTCACTGTTTATGTTTGGGCACAGACAGAGCTGGGCTCAGACCGGCTCGCGCCTGGACTCCTGGCAAGCGTGCCTGCGAGGACTGGAAGCCCGCGAGGTCCTTGGGAGCTGCTGTGGGCAAGTCTGGGTTGTGATTCCCACGCCTTTGCCTGTTTCCTTAGCCATACGTGGTTGAGGAAGCCAAGCAGTGTGAGCGGTGCTTGCGGCGGCACAGGTGAGCGGTGCAGGAAAGGACTACGGGGTGGCCGTGGGCTGGGCGATGGTGTCTGGGGAGCTGTGAGTGTGTGGTGTCCTTCTTGAGGGGCCTGGGCGCTCCTTTGAGCCGCCCATCTCCCTGGGACAGCAAGTGACCTGTTTTGCAGCGTGTCACACCAGCAGGAGGGAGCAGCTGCTGTGCCCAGCTCTGCTGCAAGCCACAAGCATGGCCACGGAGACAGACTGGAACTGCCCCATCTGCCGTGACGGTCCCGGTGAAAAGGCTTCTGTAACACCGTGCGTCCACCAGTTCTGCCTGGGCTGCATTGTGCGCTGGGTCAAGACCAAGCCATTGTGCCCCCTGTGCAGGCAGCCTATCAAGAGCATCGTTTACTCTGTTCGGTCGGAGGAAGACTTTCTGGAGATAGCTCTCCCAAGCTCCTCAGACTCATGGGCTGCTGGTCACCAGGATGAGCAGGGGGCTGCGGAGCGCATGCCCAGCACCTATGTAGCTGGCTTCCCAGCTGAGCTCTGGGCTGGCATTTTCCAGGACTGCTCAGAAATCCTGGAGCCCCTGCTGCCCTGGCTGAACCAGGAGCTTTCGCAGCTGCTCAGGACCCACTGGTGGGAGGTGGCTCTGGCACAGAGTGTGGTCGTAGCCAATTTGTGCTACTATGGGCTGAGGCAGGAGGCCTTGGTCCAGGAGCTGCAAGGCCTGCTGCAGGAGCAGACGGTGGCATTTGTGCGCCGGCTCATTGACACTGCTGCTGACAGGTGCAGTGATGAGATCCTGCGGCGGATGAACCTCCTGAACTCCCATGCTCAGGAGGAAGAGGAGCAGGAGCAGGAGCAGGAGGAAGAGGAGGAGGGTCCCAAAGGCATCACTGCCTCCCTCCAGGGGACTCTCACCCCCATGGTGGCCTCCTCCCACAGCCCTATGGTCTCCAATGTGGAAGCAGACACTGGAACATTGGAAGCCACGCTGCGTGAGGGGCCCAGCCGCTCTCCATCCATGCCCGTCCATGCAGAGCGGGAGCAGCCCCAGGACGAGCCTGGCGAGGCGGCAGCAGCAGCAGCAGCAGCAGCAGCAGCAGCAGCAGCAGCAGGAGAAGGCCCCTCTGCCCAAGGCTGCAGCCGCAGCCGTCGTGCTCCTGGCCGGGACAAGGACAGCGTGCCCAAGGAGCGCCGGCGCCCCACAAAGAGGAAGGCCTCTAGACCTCAGGACTCTCCCCAGCCCCCAAAAAGGCCGTCCCGCCAGCGCAAGCCCAAGCCAAGGCCCCTTGATTGTAGGAAGTAGGAGTAGATGTAGGAGTAAAGAATCAATGTTAGGAGTTGGAAATTGTTTTTAGAAGTAGGAAATAAATGGTAGAGTTAGGAAATCAATTGTAGAAGTAGGAAATAAATTGTTGTTTCTCTGACACAGTCTCAGAGTGTGGCTTTCTCGGCCTTCTCCTGTTGCCTTTTCCCTCTGCCCTCAAATGCCAATGTGGGTGGCAACTGGGAGGGGAGGGGATAGCAACATTGTAGCCACAGGGGCCCAGAGGAGCCCTGGCAGGGGCCTGTGCCCAGTGCTACAGGAAGACAAGAAGCAGCCCCCAGGCAGGCCAAGCTTGGGACCCAGCCTGGGAGTCTGGAAAGCTTCCTGCTCTCAACTGCAGGGCAGGACAGGCCATCTTCATGGGGCATGAGCTGCAGGCAGCAAGCGAGCTAAAAGGGACAGAAGGAGCCCTCAGCTGGGGTCACAGTCAGTGCTGCAGAGGAAAGCAAAACTTCTTGGGATCCAGAGCCAATGTGGCCTGAGGGAAAGTTCCTTCTTGACCCCAGGGCTACTGATTGGCCGTGTTGAAAAGGGGCTCTGGAATGAAGGCAGCCAGTGGAAACACCGGTCGCCTTGGAGAACCACATGCCATCCTGCCTGTTCAGCAGAGTCAGCTGCACAGGACAACCCAGGGTCTGCCAGGCCAAGTGCCAGTGGCCCAATAGGTAGAGTCTGCAAGGATGCTCCAGGAAGTCCCTGATGCAAAGAGATGGAGAGATGCTTCGTTGGTGTGGCTAGCTTTTAGCTGTCAGAATAAACCAAAACTCTTGTAGGGATCTTCAGAAGATCCCGCCCTTCAAAATGACAATGGCCTGCACCGAGAGAGGGGCCAGCTTCCAGTTTGATGCCGCCCTGAGCACTGAAGGGGATGAGTGGAGGGAAAGAGCCAAGAGGAAGGATGGATTTGAACAAATCCACAGGATTCCTGCCAAGCCATTGAAGCCTAAGTGCAGATGTATCCTTGGCCAAGGAAATGAGTGACTTGAGATGGCGACAAGTCAGATGTGTACAGGCGAGAAACGCAAGGCCTCTATTTACGGAGGGTTCCGAACAATCAAGAGAGCTTTTGTCACGTGGATCACCGAGGGTTGTGTGTCTGTCTCCAGCCAGGACCGCGGTTACCGTTCTACTCAACGACAGCAGAGATTTTCTCCCCGTTTTGGACCGTTTTTGGTTTGCCCAAAAGGGTGCTTGATGCTTCTTTTTCAGTTCTCTCTCCATCGTCAACTTGATGTTTCAATGGGATGAGGAGAGCAACAGCGGGTTGCAAGGGTCACTGAGCTAAGGACCACACCATCGTGCCCGTCAACAGCGATCCAATGGGGCTGTGGAGAAGAAAAGAAATGGGAATTGAAAAGCAACCTGGCAAGAAGTTGATGCGGAGACTGGCAGGAGATGTCAGCATGTGCTCGCCTGTCCGAGTGGCGCAGGCGAGCAGCACTGAGAATAGAGAAGGGCTGTCATGTCACGGGATTTAAAGCAGCCAAGCCACGTGCCTGATGTTCACAGAAGCCTCCCGTGCCAAAAGTGGGAAACTAGCAGGTAATGTGCTTCTAGAGGAGAAATGCTGGGACTGAGGTGGCCAAATGATTATAAAATCCAAGGCAAGAAAGAGGGAATGATGGCATGGCCCACGTACCCCATGTTTTCTCCTGAGGCCGTGTACTTGCAGGGGCTAAAGGCCCGCTCTGGCAGATTTGGAAGGCAGTCAAGGCAGCCAGGCCAGAGCAGTGACATCAGCGTGACATCAGCGGCCCACAAACCGCATGGGTGGCAACCTCAGTGAGCAAAGCATTGTGACCTCACATCCCTCACTGTTTATGTTTGGGCACAGACAGAGCTGGGCTCAGACCGGCTCGCGCCTGGACTCCTGGCAAGCGTGCCTGCGAGGACTGGAAGCCCGCGAGGTCCTTGGGAGCTGCTGTGGGCAAGTCTGGGTTGTGATTCCCACGCCTTTGCCTGTTTCCTTAGCCATACGTGGTTGAGGAAGCCAAGCAGTGTGAGCGGTGCTTGCGGCGGCACAGGTGAGCGGTGCAGGAAAGGACTACGGGGTGGCCGTGGGCTGGGCGATGGTGTCTGGGGAGCTGTGAGTGTGTGGTGTCCTTCTTGAGGGGCCTGGGCGCTCCTTTGAGCCGCCCATCTCCCTGGGACAGCAAGTGACCTGTTTTGCAGCGTGTCACACCAGCAGGAGGGAGCAGCTGCTGTGCCCAGCTCTGCTGCAAGCCACAAGCATGGCCACGGAGACAGACTGGAACTGCCCCATCTGCCGTGACGGTCCCGGTGAAAAGGCTTCTGTAACACCGTGCGTCCACCAGTTCTGCCTGGGCTGCATTGTGCGCTGGGTCAAGACCAAGCCATTGTGCCCCCTGTGCAGGCAGCCTATCAAGAGCATCGTTTACTCTGTTCGGTCGGAGGAAGACTTTCTGGAGATAGCTCTCCCAAGCTCCTCAGACTCATGGGCTGCTGGTCACCAGGATGAGCAGGGGGCTGCGGAGCGCATGCCCAGCACCTATGTAGCTGGCTTCCCAGCTGAGCTCTGGGCTGGCATTTTCCAGGACTGCTCAGAAATCCTGGAGCCCCTGCTGCCCTGGCTGAACCAGGAGCTTTCGCAGCTGCTCAGGACCCACTGGTGGGAGGTGGCTCTGGCACAGAGTGTGGTCGTAGCCAATTTGTGCTACTATGGGCTGAGGCAGGAGGCCTTGGTCCAGGAGCTGCAAGGCCTGCTGCAGGAGCAGACGGTGGCATTTGTGCGCCGGCTCATTGACACTGCTGCTGACAGGTGCAGTGATGAGATCCTGCGGCGGATGAACCTCCTGAACTCCCATGCTCAGGAGGAAGAGGAGCAGGAGCAGGAGCAGGAGGAAGAGGAGGAGGGTCCCAAAGGCATCACTGCCTCCCTCCAGGGGACTCTCACCCCCATGGTGGCCTCCTCCCACAGCCCTATGGTCTCCAATGTGGAAGCAGACACTGGAACATTGGAAGCCACGCTGCGTGAGGGGCCCAGCCGCTCTCCATCCATGCCCGTCCATGCAGAGCGGGAGCAGCCCCAGGACGAGCCTGGCGAGGCGGCAGCAGCAGCAGCAGCAGCAGCAGCAGCAGCAGCAGCAGCAGGAGAAGGCCCCTCTGCCCAAGGCTGCAGCCGCAGCCGTCGTGCTCCTGGCCGGGACAAGGACAGCGTGCCCAAGGAGCGCCGGCGCCCCACAAAGAGGAAGGCCTCTAGACCTCAGGACTCTCCCCAGCCCCCAAAAAGGCCGTCCCGCCAGCGCAAGCCCAAGCCAAGGCCCCTTGATTGTAGGAAGTAGGAGTAGATGTAGGAGTAAAGAATCAATGTTAGGAGTTGGAAATTGTTTTTAGAAGTAGGAAATAAATGGTAGAGTTAGGAAATCAATTGTAGAAGTAGGAAATAAATTGTTGTTTCTCTGACACAGTCTCAGAGTGTGGCTTTCTCGGCCTTCTCCTGTTGCCTTTTCCCTCTGCCCTCAAATGCCAATGTGGGTGGCAACTGGGAGGGGAGGGGATAGCAACATTGTAGCCACAGGGGCCCAGAGGAGCCCTGGCAGGGGCCTGTGCCCAGTGCTACAGGAAGACAAGAAGCAGCCCCCAGGCAGGCCAAGCTTGGGACCCAGCCTGGGAGTCTGGAAAGCTTCCTGCTCTCAACTGCAGGGCAGGACAGGCCATCTTCATGGGGCATGAGCTGCAGGCAGCAAGCGAGCTAAAAGGGACAGAAGGAGCCCTCAGCTGGGGTCACAGTCAGTGCTGCAGAGGAAAGCAAAACTTCTTGGGATCCAGAGCCAATGTGGCCTGAGGGAAAGTTCCTTCTTGACCCCAGGGCTACTGATTGGCCGTGTTGAAAAGGGGCTCTGGAATGAAGGCAGCCAGTGGAAACACCGGTCGCCTTGGAGAACCACATGCCATCCTGCCTGTTCAGCAGAGTCAGCTGCACAGGACAACCCAGGGTCTGCCAGGCCAAGTGCCAGTGGCCCAATAGGTAGAGTCTGCAAGGATGCTCCAGGAAGTCCCTGATGCAAAGAGATGGAGAGATGCTTCGTTGGTGTGGCTAGCTTTTAGCTGTCAGAATAAACCAAAACTCTTGTAGGGATCTTCAGAAGATCCCGCCCTTCAAAATGACAATGGCCTGCACCGAGAGAGGGGCCAGCTTCCAGTTTGATGCCGCCCTGAGCACTGAAGGGGATGAGTGGAGGGAAAGAGCCAAGAGGAAGGATGGATTTGAACAAATCCACAGGATTCCTGCCAAGCCATTGAAGCCTAAGTGCAGATGTATCCTTGGCCAAGGAAATGAGTGACTTGAGATGGCGACAAGTCAGATGTGTACAGGCGAGAAACGCAAGGCCTCTATTTACGGAGGGTTCCGAACAATCAAGAGAGCTTTTGTCACGTGGATCACCGAGGGTTGTGTGTCTGTCTCCAGCCAGGACCGCGGTTACCGTTCTACTCAACGACAGCAGAGATTTTCTCCCCGTTTTGGACCGTTTTTGGTTTGCCCAAAAGGGTGCTTGATGCTTCTTTTTCAGTTCTCTCTCCATCGTCAACTTGATGTTTCAATGGGATGAGGAGAGCAACAGCGGGTTGCAAGGGTCACTGAGCTAAGGACCACACCATCGTGCCCGTCAACAGCGATCCAATGGGGCTGTGGAGAAGAAAAGAAATGGGAATTGAAAAGCAACCTGGCAAGAAGTTGATGCGGAGACTGGCAGGAGATGTCAGCATGTGCTCGCCTGTCCGAGTGGCGCAGGCGAGCAGCACTGAGAATAGAGAAGGGCTGTCATGTCACGGGATTTAAAGCAGCCAAGCCACGTGCCTGATGTTCACAGAAGCCTCCCGTGCCAAAAGTGGGAAACTAGCAGGTAATGTGCTTCTAGAGGAGAAATGCTGGGACTGAGGTGGCCAAATGATTATAAAATCCAAGGCAAGAAAGAGGGAATGATGGCATGGCCCACGTACCCCATGTTTTCTCCTGAGGCCGTGTACTTGCAGGGGCTAAAGGCCCGCTCTGGCAGATTTGGAAGGCAGTCAAGGCAGCCAGGCCAGAGCAGTGACATCAGCGTGACATCAGCGGCCCACAAACCGCATGGGTGGCAACCTCAGTGAGCAAAGCATTGTGACCTCACATCCCTCACTGCTTATGTTTGGGCACAGACAGAGCTGGGCTCAGACCGGCTCGCACCTGCACTCCTGGCAAGCGTGCCTGCGAGGACTGGAAGCCCGCGAGGTCCTTGGGAGCTGCTGTGGGCAAGTCTGGGTTGTGATTCCCACGCCTTTGCCTGTTTCCTTAGCCATACGTGGTTGAGGAAGCCAAGCAGTGTGAGCGGTGCTTGCGGCGGCACAGGTGAGCGGTGCAGGAAAGGACTACGGGGTGGCCGTGGGCTGGGCGATGGTGTCTGGGGAGCTGTGAGTGTGTGGTGTCCTTCTTGAGGGGCCTGGGCGCTCCTTTGAGCCGCCCATCTCCCTGGGACAGCAAGTGACCTGTTTTGCAGCGTGTCACACCAGCAGGAGGGAGCAGCTGCTGTGCCCAGCTCTGCTGCAAGCCACAAGCATGGCCACGGAGACAGACTGGAACTGCCCCATCTGCCGTGACGGTCCCGGTGAAAAGGCTTCTGTAACACCGTGCGTCCACCAGTTCTGCCTGGGCTGCATTGTGCGCTGGGTCAAGACCAAGCCATTGTGCCCCCTGTGCAGGCAGCCTATCAAGAGCATCGTTTACTCTGTTCGGTCGGAGGAAGACTTTCTGGAGATAGCTCTCCCAAGCTCCTCAGACTCATGGGCTGCTGGTCACCAGGATGAGCAGGGGGCTGCGGAGCGCATGCCCAGCACCTATGTAGCTGGCTTCCCAGCTGAGCTCTGGGCTGGCATTTTCCAGGACTGCTCAGAAATCCTGGAGCCCCTGCTGCCCTGGCTGAACCAGGAGCTTTCGCAGCTGCTCAGGACCCACTGGTGGGAGGTGGCTCTGGCACAGAGTGTGGTCGTAGCCAATTTGTGCTACTATGGGCTGAGGCAGGAGGCCTTGGTCCAGGAGCTGCAAGGCCTGCTGCAGGAGCAGACGGTGGCATTTGTGCGCCGGCTCATTGACACTGCTGCTGACAGGTGCAGTGATGAGATCCTGCGGCGGATGAACCTCCTGAACTCCCATGCTCAGGAGGAAGAGGAGCAGGAGCAGGAGCAGGAGGAAGAGGAGGAGGGTCCCAAAGGCATCACTGCCTCCCTCCAGGGGACTCTCACCCCCATGGTGGCCTCCTCCCACAGCCCTATGGTCTCCAATGTGGAAGCAGACACTGGAACATTGGAAGCCACGCTGCGTGAGGGGCCCAGCCGCTCTCCATCCATGCCCGTCCATGCAGAGCGGGAGCAGCCCCAGGACGAGCCTGGTGAGGCAGCAGCAGCAGCAGCAGCAGGAGAAGGCCCCTCTGCCCAAGGCTGCAGCCGCAGCCGTCGTGCTCCTGGCCGGGACACGGACAGCGTGCCCAAGGAGCGCCGGCGCCCCACAAAGAGGAAGGCCTCTAGACCTCAGGACTCTCCCCAGCCCCCAAAAAGGCCGTCCCGCCAGCGCAAGCCCAAGCCAAGGCCCCTTGATTGTAGGAAGTAGGAGTAGGTGTAGGAGTAAAGAATCAATGTTAGGAGTTGGAAATTGTTTTTAGAAGTAGGAAATAAATGGTAGAGTTAGGAAATCAATTGTAGAAGTAGGAAATAAATTGTTGTTTCTCTGACACAGTCTCAGAGTGTGGCTTTCTCGGCCTTCTCCTGTTGCCTTTTCCCTCTGCCCTCAAATGCCAATGTGGGCGGCAACTGGGAGGGGAGGGGATAGGAACATTGTAGCCACAGGGGCCCAGAGGAGCCCTGGCAGGGGCCTGTGCCCAGTGCTACAGGAAGACAAGAAGCAGCCCCCAGGCCAAGCTTGGGACCCAGCCTGGGAGTCTGGAAAGCTTCCTGCTCTCAACTGCAGGGCAGGACAGGCCATCTTCATGGGGCATGAGCTGCAGGCAGCAAGCGAGCTAAAAGGGACAGAAGGAGCCCTCAGCTGGGGTCACAGTCAGTGCTGCAGAGGAAAGCAAAACTTCTCGGGATCCAGAGCCAATGTGGCCTGAGGGAAAGTTCCTTCTTGACCCCAGGGCTACTGATTGGCCGTGTTGAAAAGGGGCTCTGGAATGAAGGCAGCCAGTGGAAACACCGGTCGCCTTGGAGAACCACATGCCATCCTGCCTGTTCAGCAGAGTCAGCTGCACAGGACAACCCAGGGTCTGCCCGGCCAAGTGCCAGTGGCACAATAGGTAGAGTCTGCAAGGATGCTCCAGGAAGTCCCTGATGCAAAGAGATGGAGAGATGCTTCGTTGGTGTGGCTAGCTTTTAGCTGTCAGAATAAACCAAAACTCTTGTAGGGATCTTCAGAAGATCCCGCCCTTCAAAATGACAATGGCCTGCACCGAGAGAGGGGCCAGCTTCCAGTTTGATGCCGCCCTGAGCACTGAAGGGGATGAGTGGAGGGAAAGAGCCAAGAGGAAGGATGGATTTGAACAAATCCACAGGATTCCTGCCAAGCCATTGAAGCCTAAGTGCAGATGTATCCTTGGCCAAGGAAATGAGTGACTTGAGATGGCGACAAGTCAGATGTGTACAGGCGAGAAACGCAAGCCCTCTATTTAAGGAGGGTTCCGAACAATCAAGAGAGCTTTTGTCACGTGGATCACCGAGGGTTGTGTGTCTGTCTCCAGCCAGGACCGCAGTTACCGTTCTACTCAACGACAGCAGAGATTTTCTCCCCGTTTTGGACCGTTTTTGGTTTGCCCAAAAGGGTGCTTGATGCTTCTTTTTCAGTTCTCTCTCCATCGTCAACTTGATGTTTCAATGGGATGAGGAGAGCAACAGCGCGTTGCAAGGGTCACTGAGCTAAGGACCACACCATCGTGCCCGTCAACAGCGATCCAATGGGGCTGTGGAGAAGAAAAGAAATGGGAATTGAAAAGCAACCTGGCAAGAAGTTGATGCGGAGACTGGCAGGAGATGTCAGCATGTGCTCGCCTGTCCGAGTGGCGCAGGCGAGCAGCACTGAGAATAGAGAAGAAGGGCTGTCATGTCACGGGATTTAAAGCAGCCAAGCCACGTGCCGGATGTACACAGAAGCCTCCCGTGCCAAAAGTGGGAAACTAGCAGGTAATGTGCTTCTAGAGGAGAAATGCTGGGACTGAGGTGGCCAAATGATTATAAAATCTGAGGCAAGAAAGAGGGAATGATGGCATGGCCCACGTACCCCATGTTTTCTCCTGAGGCCGTGTACTTGCAGGGGCTAAAGGCCCGCTCTGGCAGATTTGGAAGGCAGTCAAGGCAGCCAGGCGAGAGCAGTGACATCAGCGTGACATCAGCGGCCCACAAACCGCATGGGTGGCAACCTCAGTGAGCAAAGCATTGTGACCTCACATCCCTCACTGCTTATGTTTGGGCACAGACAGAGTTGGGCTCAGACCAGCTCGCGCCTGGACTCCTGGCAAGCGTGCCTGCGAGGACTGGAAGCCCGCGAGGTCCTTGGGAGCTGCTGTGGGCAAGTCTGGGTTGTGATTCCCACGCCTTTGCCTGTTTCCTTAGCCATACGTGGTTGAGGAAGCCAAGCAGTGTGAGCGGTGCTTGCGGCGGCACAGGTGAGCGGTGCAGGAAAGGACTACGGGGTGGCCGTGGGCTGGGCGATGGTGTCTGGGGAGCTGTGAGTGTGTGGTGTCCTTCTTGAGGGGCCTGGGCGCTCCTTTGAGCCGCCCATCTCCCTGGGACAGCAAGTGACCTGTTTTGCAGCGTGTCACACCAGCAGGAGGGAGCAGCTGCTGTGCCCAGCTCTGCTGCAAGCCACAAGCATGGCCACGGAGACAGACTGGAACTGCCCCATCTGCCGTGACGGTCCCGGTGAAAAGGCTTCTGTAACACCGTGCGTCCACCAGTTCTGCCTGGGCTGCATTGTGCGCTGGGTCAAGACCAAGCCATTGTGCCCCCTGTGCAGGCAGCCTATCAAGAGCATCGTTTACTCTGTTCGGTCGGAGGAAGACTTTCTGGAGATAGCTCTCCCAAGCTCCTCAGACTCATGGGCTGCTGGTCACCAGGATGAGCAGGGGGCTGCGGAGCGCATGCCCAGCACCTATGTAGCTGGCTTCCCAGCTGAGCTCTGGGCTGGCATTTTCCAGGACTGCTCAGAAATCCTGGAGCCCCTGCTGCCCTGGCTGAACCAGGAGCTTTCGCAGCTGCTCAGGACCCACTGGTGGGAGGTGGCTCTGGCACAGAGTGTGGTCGTAGCCAATTTGTGCTACTATGGGCTGAGGCAGGAGGCCTTGGTCCAGGAGCTGCAAGGCCTGCTGCAGGAGCAGACGGTGGCATTTGTGCGCCGGCTCATTGACACTGCTGCTGACAGGTGCAGTGATGAGATCCTGCGGCGGATGAACCTCCTGAACTCCCATGCTCAGGAGGAAGAGGAGCAGGAGCAGGAGGAAGAGGAGGAGGGTCCCAAAGGCATCACTGCCTCCCTCCAGGGGACTCTCACCCCCATGGTGGCCTCCTCCCACAGCCCTATGGTCTCCAATGTGGAAGCAGACACTGGAACATTGGAAGCCACGCTGCGTGAGGGGCCCAGCCGCTCTCCATCCATGCCCGTCCATGCAGAGCGGGAGCAGCCCCAGGACGAGCCTGGTGAGGCAGCAGCAGCAGCAGCAGCAGCAGCAGCAGCAGCAGCAGCAGGAGAAGGCCCCTCTGCCCAAGGCTGCAGCCGCAGCCGTCATGCTCCTGGCCGGGACACGGACAGCGTGCCCAAGGAGCGCCGGCGCCCCACAAAGAGGAAGGCCTCTAGACCTCAGGACTCTCCCCAGCCCCCAAAAAGGCCGTCCCGCCAGCGCAAGCCCAAGCCAAGGCCCCTTGATTGTAGGAAGTAGGAGTAGATGTAGGAGTAAAGAATCAATGTTAGGAGTTGGAAATTGTTTTTAGAAGTAGGAAATAAATGGTAGAGTTAGGAAATCAATTGTAGAAGTAGGAAATAAATTGTTGTTTCTCTGACACAGTCTCAGAGTGTGGCTTTCTCGGCCTTCTCGTGTTGCCTTTTCCCTCTGCCCTCAAATGCCAATGTGGGCGGCAACTGGGAGGGGAGGGGATAGGAACATTGTAGCCACAGGGGCCCAGAGGAGCCCTGGCAGGGGCCTGTGCCCAGTGCTACAGGAAGACAAGAAGCAGCCCCCAGGCAGGCCAAGCTTGGGACCCAGCCTGGGAGTCTGGAAAGCTTCCTGCTCTCAACTGCAGGGCAGGACAGGCCATCTTCATGGGGCATGAGCTGCAGGCAGCAAGCGAGCTAAAAGGGACAGAAGGAGCCCTCAGCTGGGGTCACAGTCAGTGCTGCAGAGGAAAGCAAAACTTCTCGGGATCCAGAGCCAATGTGGCCTGAGGGAAAGTTCCTTCTTGACCCCAGGGCTACTGATTGGCCGTGTTGAAAAGGGGCTCTGGAATGAAGGCAGCCAGTGGAAACACCGGTCGCCTTGGAGAACCACATGCCATCCTGCCTGTTCAGCAGAGTCAGCTGCACAGGACAACCCAGGGTCTGCCAGGCCAAGTGCCAGTGGCACAATAGGTAGAGTCTGCAAGGATGCTCCAGGAAGTCCCTGATGCAAAGAGATGGAGAGATGCTTCGTTGGTGTGGCTAGCTTTTAGCTGTCAGAATAAACCAAAACTCTTGTAGGGATCTTCAGAAGATCCCGCCCTTCAAAATGACAATGGCCTGCACCGAGAGAGGGGCCAGCTTCCAGTTTGATGCCGCCCTGAGCACTGAAGGGGATGAGTGGAGGGAAAGAGCCAAGAGGAAGGATGGATTTGAACAAATCCACAGGATTCCTGCCAAGCCATTGAAGCCTAAGTGCAGATGTATCCTTGGCCAAGGAAATGAGTGACTTGAGATGGCGACAAGTCAGATGTGTACAGGCGAGAAACGCAAGCCCTCTATTTAAGGAGGGTTCCGAACAATCAAGAGAGCTTTTGTCACGTGGATCACCGAGGGTTGTGTGTCTGTCTCCAGCCAGGACCGCAGTTACCGTTCTACTCAACGACAGCAGAGATTTTCTCCCCGTTTTGGACCGTTTTTGGTTTGCCCAAAAGGGTGCTTGATGCTTCTTTTTCAGTTCTCTCTCCATCGTCAACTTGATGTTTCAATGGGATGAGGAGAGCAACAGCGGGTTGCAAGGGTCACTGAGCTAAGGACCACACCATCGTGCCCGTCAACAGCGATCCAATGGGGCTGTGGAGAAGAAAAGAAATGGGAATTGAAAAGCAACCTGGCAAGAAGTTGATGCGGAGACTGGCAGGAGATGTCAGCATGTGCTCGCCTGTCCGAGTGGCGCAGGCGAGCAGCACTGAGAATAGAGAAGAAGGGCTGTCATGTCACGGGATTTAAAGCAGCCAAGCCACGTGCCGGATGTACACAGAAGCCTCCCGTGCCAAAAGTGGGAAACTAGCAGGTAATGTGCTTCTAGAGGAGAAATGCTGGGACTGAGGTGGCCAAATGATTATAAAATCTGAGGCAAGAAAGAGGGAATGATGGCATGGCCCACGTACCCCATATTTTCTCCTGAGGCCGTGGACTTGCAGGGGCTAAAGGCCCGCTCTGGCAGATTTGGAAGGCAGTCAAGGCAGCCAGGCGAGAGCAGTGACATCAGCGTGACATCAGCGGCCCACAACCCGCATGGGTGGCAACCTCAGTGAGCAAAGCATTGTGACCTCACATCCCTCACTGCTTATGTTTGGGCACAGACAGAGCTGGGCTCAGACCGGCTCGCGCCTGGACTCCTGGCAAGCGTGCCTGCGAGGACTGGAAGCCCGCGAGGTCCTTGGGAGCTGCTGTGGGCAAGTCTGGGTTGTGATTCCCACGCCTTTGCCTGTTTCCTTAGCCATACGTGGTTGAGGAAGCCAAGCAGTGTGAGCGGTGCTTGCGGCGGCACAGGTGAGCGGTGCAGGAAAGGACTACGGGGTGGCCGTGGGCTGGGCGATGGTGTCTGGGGAGCTGTGAGTGTGTGGTGTCCTTCTTGAGGGGCCTGGGCGCTCCTTTGAGCCGCCCATCTCCCTGGGACAGCAAGTGACCTGTTTTGCAGCGTGTCACACCAGCAGGAGGGAGCAGCTGCTGTGCCCAGCTCTGCTGCAAGCCACAAGCATGGCCACGGAGACAGACTGGAACTGCCCCATCTGCCGTGACGATCCCGGTGAAAAGGCTTCTGTAACACCGTGCGTCCACCAGTTCTGCCTGGGCTGCATTGTGCGCTGGGTCAAGACCAAGCCATTGTGCCCCCTGTGCAGGCAGCCTATCAAGAGCATCGTTTACTCTGTTCGGTCGGAGGAAGACTTTCTGGAGATAGCTCTCCCAAGCTCCTCAGACTCATGGGCTGCTGGTCACCAGGATGAGCAGGGGGCTGCGGAGCGCATGCCCAGCACCTATGTAGCTGGCTTCCCAGCTGAGCTCTGGGCTGGCATTTTCCAGGACTGCTCAGAAATCCTGGAGCCCCTGCTGCCCTGGCTGAACCAGGAGCTTTCGCAGCTGCTCAGGACCCACTGGTGGGAGGTGGCTCTGGCACAGAGTGTGGTCGTAGCCAATTTGTGCTACTATGGGCTGAGGCAGGAGGCCTTGGTCCAGGAGCTGCAAGGCCTGCTGCAGGAGCAGACGGTGGCATTTGTGCGCCGGCTCATTGACACTGCTGCTGACAGGTGCAGTGATGAGATCCTGCGGCGGATGAACCTCCTGAACTCCCATGCTCAGGAGGAAGAGGAGCAGGAGCAGGAGGAAGAGGAGGAGGGTCCCAAAGGCATCACTGCCTCCCTCCAGGGGACTCTCACCCCCATGGTGGCCTCCTCCCACAGCCCTATGGTCTCCAATGTGGAAGCAGACACTGGAACATTGGAAGCCACGCTGCGTGAGGGGCCCAGCCGCTCTCCATCCATGCCCGTCCATGCAGAGCGGGAGCAGCCCCAGGACGAGCCTGGCGAGGCAGCAGCAGCAGCAGCAGCAGCAGCAGCAGCAGGAGAAGGCCCCTCTGCCCAAGGCTGCAGCCGCAGCCGTCGTGCTCCTGGCCGGGACACGGACAGCGTGCCCAAGGAGCGCCGGCGCCCCACAAAGAGGAAGGCCTCTAGACCTCAGGACTCTCCCCAGCCCCCAAAAAGGCCGTCCCGCCAGCGCAAGCCCAAGCCAAGGCCCCTTGATTGTAGGAAGTAGGAGTAGATGTAGGAGTAAAGAATCAATGTTAGGAGTTGGAAATTGTTTTTAGAAGTAGGAAATAAATGGTAGAGTTAGGAAATCAATTGTAGAAGTAGGAAATAAATTGTTGTTTCTCTGACACTGTCTCAGAGTGTGGCTTTCTCGGCCTTCTCGTGTTGCCTTTTCCCTCTGCCCTCAAATGCCAATGTGGGCGGCAACTGGGAGGGGAGGGGATAGGAACATTGTAGCCACAGGGGCCCAGAGGAGCCCTGGCAGGGGCCTGTGCCCAGTGCTACAGGAAGACAAGAAGCAGCCCCCAGGCCAAGCTTGGGACCCAGCCTGGGAGTCTGGAAAGCTTCCTGCTCTCAACTGCAGGGCAGGACAGGCCATCTTCATGGGGCATGAGCTGCAGGCAGCAAGCGAGCTAAAAGGGACAGAAGGAGCCCTCAGCTGGGGTCACAGTCAGTGCTGCAGAGGAAAGCAAAACTTCTCGGGATCCAGAGCCAATGTGGCCTGAGGGAAAGTTCCTTCTTGACCCCAGGGCTACTGATTGGCCGTGTTGAAAAGGGGCTCTGGAATGAAGGCAGCCAGTGGAAACACTGGTCGCCTTGGAGAACCACATGCCATCCTGCCTGTTCAGCAGAGTCAGCTGCACAGGACAACCCAGGGTCTGCCCGGCCAAGTGCCAGTGGCACAATAGGTAGAGTCTGCAAGGATGCTCCAGGAAGTCCCTGATGCAAAGAGATGGAGAGATGCTTCGTTGGTGTGGCTAGCTTTTAGCTGTCAGAATAAACCAAAACTCTTGTAGGGATCTTCAGAAGATCCCGCCCTTCAAAATGACAATGGCCTGCACCGAGAGAGGGGCCAGCTTCCAGTTTGATGCCGCCCTGAGCACTGAAGGGGATGAGTGGAGGGAAAGAGCCAAGAGGAAGGATGGATTTGAACAAATCCACAGGATTCCTGCCAAGCCATTGAAGCCTAAGTGCAGATGTATCCTTGGCCAAGGAAATGAGTGACTTGAGATGGCAACAAGTCAGATGTGTACAGGCGAGAAACGCAAGCCCTCTATTTAAGGAGGGTTCCGAACAATCAAAGAGACCTTTTGTCACGTGGATCACCGAGGGTTGTGTGTCTGTCTCCAGCCAGGACCGCGGTTACCGTTCTACTCAACGACAGCAGAGATTTTCTCCCCGTTTTGGACCGTTTTTGGTTTGCCCAAAAGGGTGCTTGATGCTTCTTTTTCAGTTCTCTCTCCATCGTCAACTTGATGTTTCAATGGGATGAGGAGAGCAACAGCGGGTTGCAAGGGTCACTGAGCTAAGGACCACACCATCGTGCCCGTCAACAGCGATCCAATGGGGCTGTGGAGAAGAAAAGAAATGGGAATTGAAAAGCAACCTGGCAAGAAGTTGATGCGGAGACTGGCAGGAGATGTCAGCATGTGCTCGCCTGTCCGAGTGGCGCAGGCGAGCAGCACTGAGAATAGAGAAGAAGGGCTGTCATGTCACGGGATTTAAAGCAGCCAAGCCACGTGCCGGATGTACACAGAAGCCTCCCGTGCCAAAAGTGGGAAACTAGCAGGTAATGTGCTTCTAGAGGAGAAATGCTGGGACTGAGGTGGCCAAATGATTATAAAATCTGAGGCAAGAAAGAGGGAATGATGGCATGGCCCACGTACCCCATATTTTCTCCTGAGGCCGTGTACTTGCAGGGGCTAAAGGCCCGCTCTGGCAGATTTGGAAGGCAGTCAAGGCAGCCAGGCGAGAGCAGTGACATCAGCGTGACATCAGCGGCCCACAAACCGCATGGGTGGCAACCTCAGTGAGCAAAGCATTGTGACCTCACATCCCTCACTGCTTATGTTTGGGCACAGATAGAGCTGGGCTCAGACCGGCTCGCGCCTGGACTCCTGGCAAGCGTGCCTGCGAGGACTGGAAGCCCGCGAGGTCCTTGGGAGCTGCTGTGGGCAAGTCTGGGTTGTGATTCCCACGCCTTTGCCTGTTTCCTTAGCCATACATGGTTGAGGAAGCCAAGCAGTGTGAGCGGTGCTTGCGGCGGCACAGGTGAGCGGTGCAGGAAAGGACTACGGGGTGGCCGTGGGCTGGGCGATGGTGTCTGGGGAGCTGTGAGTGTGTGGTGTCCTTCTTGAGGGGCCTGGGCGCTCCTTTGAGCCGCCCATCTCCCTGGGACAGCAAGTGACCTGTTTTGCAGCGTGTCACACCAGCAGGAGGGAGCAGCTGCTGTGCCCAGCTCTGCTGCAAGCCACAAGCATGGCCACGGAGACAGACTGGAACTGCCCCATCTGCCGTGACGGTCCCGGTGAAAAGGCTTCTGTAACACCGTGCGTCCACCAGTTCTGCCTGGGCTGCATTGTGCGCTGGGTCAAGACCAAGCCATTGTGCCCCCTGTGCAGGCAGCCTATCAAGAGCATCGTTTACTCTGTTCGGTCGGAGGAAGACTTTCTGGAGATAGCTCTCCCAAGCTCCTCAGACTCATGGGCTGCTGGTCACCAGGATGAGCAGGGGGCTGCGGAGCGCATGCCCAGCACCTATGTAGCTGGCTTCCCAGCTGAGCTCTGGGCTGGCATTTTCCAGGACTGCTCAGAAATCCTGGAGCCCCTGCTGCCCTGGCTGAACCAGGAGCTTTCGCAGCTGCTCAGGACCCACTGGTGGGAGGTGGCTCTGGCACAGAGTGTGGTCGTAGCCAATTTGTGCTACTATGGGCTGAGGCAGGAGGCCTTGGTCCAGGAGCTGCAAGGCCTGCTGCAGGAGCAGACGGTGGCATTTGTGCGCCGGCTCATTGACACTGCTGCTGACAGGTGCAGTGATGAGATCCTGCGGCGGATGAACCTCCTGAACTCCCATGCTCAGGAGGAAGAGGAGCAGGAGCAGGAGCAGGAGGAAGAGGAGGAGGGTCCCAAAGGCGTCACTGCCTCCCTCCAGGGGACTCTCACCCCCATGGTGGCCTCCTCCCACAGCCCTATGGTCTCCAATGTGGAAGCAGACACTGGAACATTGGAAGCCACGCTGCGTGAGGGGCCCAGCCGCTCTCCATCCATGCCCGTCCATGCAGAGCGGGAGCAGCCCCAGGACGAGCCTGGCGAGGCGGCAGCAGCAGCAGCAGCAGCAGCAGCAGGAGAAGGCCCCTCTGCCCAAGGCTGCAGCCGCAGCCGTCGTGCTCCTGGCCGGGACACGGACAGCGTGCCCAAGGAGCGCCGACGCCCCACAAAGAGGAAGGCCTCTAGACCTCAGGACTCTCCCCAGCCCCCAAAAAGGCCGTCCCGCCAGCGCAAGCCCAAGCCAAGGCCCCTTGATTGTAGGAAGTAGGAGTAGATGTAGGAGTAAAGAATCAATGTTAGGAGTTGGAAATTGTTTTTAGAAGTAGGAAATAAATGGTAGAGTTAGGAAATCAATTGTAGAAGTAGGAAATAAATTGTTGTTTCTCTGACACAATCTCAGAGTGTGGCTTTCTCGGCCTTCTCCTGTTGCCTTTTCCCTCTGCCCTCAAATGCCAATGTGGGTGGCAACTGGGAGGGGAGGGGATAGGAACATTGTAGCCACAGGGGCCCAGAGGAGCCCTGGCAGGGGCCTGTGCCCAGTGCTACAGGAAGACAAGAAGCAGCCCCCAGGCAGGCCAAGCTTGGGACCCAGCCTGGGAGTCTGGAAAGCTTCCTGCTCTCAACTGCAGGGCAGGACAGGCCATCTTCATGGGGCATGAGCTGCAGGCAGCAAGCGAGCTAAAAGGGACAGAAGGAGCCCTCAGCTGGGGTCACAGTCAGTGCTGCAGAGGAAAGCAAAACTTCTCGGGATCCAGAGCCAATGTGGCCTGAGGGAAAGTTCCTTCTTGACCCCAGGGCTACTGATTGGCCGTGTTGAAAAGGGGCTCTGGAATGAAGGCAGCCAGTGGAAACACCGGTCGCCTTGGAGAGCCACATGCCATCCTGCCTGTTCAGCAGAGTCAGCTGCACAGGACAACCCAGGGTCTGCCAGGCCAAGTGCCAGTGGCACAATAGGTAGAGTCTGCAAGGATGCTCCAGGAAGTCCCTGATGCAAAGAGATGGAGAGATGCTTCGTTGGTGTGGCTAGCTTTTAGCTGTCAGAATAAACCAAAACTCTTGTAGGGATCTTCAGAAGATCCCGCCCTTCAAAATGACAATGGCCTGCACCGAGAGAGGGGCCAGCTTCCAGTTTGATGCCGCCCTGAGCACTGAAGGGGATGAGTGGAGGGAAAGAGCCAAGAGGAAGGATGGATTTGAACAAATCCACAGGATTCCTGCCAAGCCATTGAAGCCTAAGTGCAGATGTATCCTTGGCCAAGGAAATGAGTGACTTGAGATGGCAACAAGTCAGATGTGTACAGGCGAGAAACGCAAGCCCTCTATTTAAGGAGGGTTCCGAACAATCAAAGAGACCTTTTGTCACGTGGATCACCGAGGGTTGTGTGTCTGTCTCCAGCCAGGACCGCGGTTACCGTTCTACTCAACGACAGCAGAGATTTTCTCCCCGTTTTGGACCGTTTTTGGTTTGCCCAAAAGGGTGCTTGATGCTTCTTTTTCAGTTCTCTCTCCATCGTCAACTTGATGTTTCAATGGGATGAGGAGAGCAACAGCGGGTTGCAAGGGTCACTGAGCTAAGGACCACACCATCGTGCCCGTCAACAGCGATCCAATGGGGCTGTGGAGAAGAAAAGAAATGGGAATTGAAAAGCAACCTGGCAAGAAGTTGATGCGGAGACTGGCAGGAGATGTCAGCATGTGCTCGCCTGTCCGAGTGGCGCAGGCGAGCAGCACTGAGAATAGAGAAGAAGGGCTGTCATGTCACGGGATTTAAAGCAGCCAAGCCACGTGCCGGATGTACACAGAAGCCTCCCGTGCCAAAAGTGGGAAACTAGCAGGTAATGTGCTTCTAGAGGAGAAATGCTGGGACTGAGGTGGCCAAATGATTATAAAATCTGAGGCAAGAAAGAGGGAATGATGGCATGGCCCACGTACCCCATATTTTCTCCTGAGGCCGTGTACTTGCAGGGGCTAAAGGCCCGCTCTGGCAGATTTGGAAGGCAGTCAAGGCAGCCAGGCGAGAGCAGTGACATCAGCGTGACATCAGCGGCCCACAAACCGCATGGGTGGCAACCTCAGTGAGCAAAGCATTGTGACCTCACATCCCTCACTGCTTATGTTTGGGCACAGATAGAGCTGGGCTCAGACCGGCTCGCGCCTGGACTCCTGGCAAGCGTGCCTGCGAGGACTGGAAGCCCGCGAGGTCCTTGGGAGCTGCTGTGGGCAAGTCTGGGTTGTGATTCCCACGCCTTTGCCTGTTTCCTTAGCCATACGTGGTTGAGGAAGCCAAGCAGTGTGAGCGGTGCTTGCGGCGGCACAGGTGAGCGGTGCAGGAAAGGACTACGGGGTGGCCGTGGGCTGGGCGATGGTGTCTGGGGAGCTGTGAGTGTGTGGTGTCCTTCTTGAGGGGCCTGGGCGCTCCTTTGAGCCGCCCATCTCCCTGGGACAGCAAGTGACCTGTTTTGCAGCGTGTCACACCAGCAGGAGGGAGCAGCTGCTGTGCCCAGCTCTGCTGCAAGCCACAAGCATGGCCACGGAGACAGACTGGAACTGCCCCATCTGCCGTGACGGTCCCGGTGAAAAGGCTTCTGTAACACCGTGCGTCCACCAGTTCTGCCTGGGCTGCATTGTGCGCTGGGTCAAGACCAAGCCATTGTGCCCCCTGTGCAGGCAGCCTATCAAGAGCATCGTTTACTCTGTTCGGTCGGAGGAAGACTTTCTGGAGATAGCTCTCCCAAGCTCCTCAGACTCATGGGCTGCTGGTCACCAGGATGAGCAGGGGGCTGCGGAGCGCATGCCCAGCACCTATGTAGCTGGCTTCCCAGCTGAGCTCTGGGCTGGCATTTTCCAGGACTGCTCAGAAATCCTGGAGCCCCTGCTGCCCTGGCTGAACCAGGAGCTTTCGCAGCTGCTCAGGACCCACTGGTGGGAGGTGGCTCTGGCACAGAGTGTGGTCGTAGCCAATTTGTGCTACTATGGGCTGAGGCAGGAGGCCTTGGTCCAGGAGCTGCAAGGCCTGCTGCAGGAGCAGACGGTGGCATTTGTGCGCCGGCTCATTGACACTGCTGCTGACAGGTGCAGTGATGAGATCCTGCGGCGGATGAACCTCCTGAACTCCCATGCTCAGGAGGAAGAGGAGCAGGAGCAGGAGCAGGAGGAAGAGGAGGAGGGTCCCAAAGGCGTCACTGCCTCCCTCCAGGGGACTCTCACCCCCATGGTGGCCTCCTCCCACAGCCCTATGGTCTCCAATGTGGAAGCAGACACTGGAACATTGGAAGCCACGCTGCGTGAGGGGCCCAGCCGCTCTCCATCCATGCCCGTCCATGCAGAGCGGGAGCAGCCCCAGGACGAGCCTGGCGAGGCGGCAGCAGCAGCAGCAGCAGCAGCAGCAGGAGAAGGCCCCTCTGCCCAAGGCTGCAGCCGCAGCCGTCGTGCTCCTGGCCGGGACACGGACAGCGTGCCCAAGGAGCGCCGACGCCCCACAAAGAGGAAGGCCTCTAGACCTCAGGACTCTCCCCAGCCCCCAAAAAGGCCGTCCCGCCAGCGCAAGCCCAAGCCAAGGCCCCTTGATTGTAGGAAGTAGGAGTAGATGTAGGAGTAAAGAATCAATGTTAGGAGTTGGAAATTGTTTTTAGAAGTAGGAAATAAATGGTAGAGTTAGGAAATCAATTGTAGAAGTAGGAAATAAATTGTTGTTTCTCTGACACAATCTCAGAGTGTGGCTTTCTCGGCCTTCTCCTGTTGCCTTTTCCCTCTGCCCTCAAATGCCAATGTGGGTGGCAACTGGGAGGGGAGGGGATAGGAACATTGTAGCCACAGGGGCCCAGAGGAGCCCTGGCAGGGGCCTGTGCCCAGTGCTACAGGAAGACAAGAAGCAGCCCCCAGGCAGGCCAAGCTTGGGACCCAGCCTGGGAGTCTGGAAAGCTTCCTGCTCTCAACTGCAGGGCAGGACAGGCCATCTTCATGGGGCATGAGCTGCAGGCAGCAAGCGAGCTAAAAGGGACAGAAGGAGCCCTCAGCTGGGGTCACAGTCAGTGCTGCAGAGGAAAGCAAAACTTCTCGGGATCCAGAGCCAATGTGGCCTGAGGGAAAGTTCCTTCTTGACCCCAGGGCTACTGATTGGCCGTGTTGAAAAGGGGCTCTGGAATGAAGGCAGCCAGTGGAAACACCGGTCGCCTTGGAGAGCCACATGCCATCCTGCCTGTTCAGCAGAGTCAGCTGCACAGGACAACCCAGGGTCTGCCAGGCCAAGTGCCAGTGGCACAATAGGTAGAGTCTGCAAGGATGCTCCAGGAAGTCCCTGATGCAAAGAGATGGAGACATGCTTCGTTGGTGTGGCTAGCTTTTAGCTGTCAGAATAAACCAAAACTCTTGTAGGGATCTTCAGAAGATCCCGCCCTTCAAAATGACAATGGCCTGCACCGAGAGAGGGGCCAGCTTCCAGTTTGATGCCGCCCTGAGCACTGAAGGGGATGAGTGGAGGGAAAGAGCCAAGAGGAAGGATGGATTTGAACAAATCCACAGGATTCCTGCCAAGCCATTGAAGCCTAAGTGCAGATGTATCCTTGGCCAAGGAAATGAGTGACTTGAGATGGCAACAAGTCAGATGTGTACAGGCGAGAAACGCAAGCCCTCTATTTAAGGAGGGTTCCGAACAATCAAAGAGACCTTTTGTCACGTGGATCACCGAGGGTTGTGTGTCTGTCTCCAGCCAGGACCGCGGTTACCGTTCTACTCAACGACAGCAGAGATTTTCTCCCCGTTTTGGACCGTTTTTGGTTTGCCCAAAAGGGTGCTTGATGCTTCTTTTTCAGTTCTCTCTCCATCGTCAACTTGATGTTTCAATGGGATGAGGAGAGCAACAGCGGGTTGCAAGGGTCACTGAGCTAAGGACCACACCATCGTGCCCGTCAACAGCGATCCAATGGGGCTGTGGAGAAGAAAAGAAATGGGAATTGAAAAGCAACCTGGCAAGAAGTTGATGCGGAGACTGGCAGGAGATGTCAGCATGTGCTCGCCTGTCCGAGTGGCGCAGGCGAGCAGCACTGAGAATAGAGAAGAAGGGCTGTCATGTCACGGGATTTAAAGCAGCCAAGCCACGTGCCTGATGTACACAGAAGCCTCCCGTGCCAAAAGTGGGAAACTAGCAGGTAATGTGCTTCTAGAGGAGAAATGCTGGGACTGAGGTGGCCAAATGATTATAAAATCTGAGGCAAGAAAGAGGGAATGATGGCATGGCCCACGTACCCCATATTTTCTCCTGAGGCCGTGGACTTGCAGGGGCTAAAGGCCCGCTCTGGCAGATTTGGAAGGCAGTCAAGGCAGCCAGGCGAGAGCAGTGACATCAGCGTGACATCAGCGGCCCACAAACCGCATGGGTGGCAACCTCAGTGAGCAAAGCATTGTGACCTCACATCCCTCACTGCTTATGTTTGGGCACAGACAGAGCTGGGCTCAGACCGGCTCGCGCCTGCACTCCTGGCAAGCGTGCCTGCGAGGACTGGAAGCCCGCGAGGTCCTTGGGAGCTGCTGTGGGCAAGTCTGGGTTGTGATTCCCACGCCTTTGCCTGTTTCCTTAGCCATACGTGGTTGAGGAAGCCAAGCAGTGTGAGCGGTGCTTGCGGCGGCACAGGTGAGCGGTGCAGGAAAGGACTACGGGGTGGCCGTGGGCTGGGCGATGGTGTCTGGGGAGCTGTGAGTGTGTGGTGTCCTTCTTGAGGGGCCTGGGCGCTCCTTTGAGCCGCCCATCTCCCTGGGACAGCAAGTGACCTGTTTTGCAGCGTGTCACACCAGCAGGAGGGAGCAGCTGCTGTGCCCAGCTCTGCTGCAAGCCACAAGCATGGCCACGGAGACAGACTGGAACTGCCCCATCTGCCGTGACGGTCCCGGTGAAAAGGCTTCTGTAACACCGTGCGTCCACCAGTTCTGCCTGGGCTGCATTGTGCGCTGGGTCAAGACCAAGCCATTGTGCCCCCTGTGCAGGCAGCCTATCAAGAGCATCGTTTACTCTGTTCGGTCGGAGGAAGACTTTCTGGAGATAGCTCTCCCAAGCTCCTCAGACTCATGGGCTGCTGGTCACCAGGATGAGCAGGGGGCTGCGGAGCGCATGCCCAGCACCTATGTAGCTGGCTTCCCAGCTGAGCTCTGGGCTGGCATTTTCCAGGACTGCTCAGAAATCCTGGAGCCCCTGCTGCCCTGGCTGAACCAGGAGCTTTCGCAGCTGCTCAGGACCCACTGGTGGGAGGTGGCTCTGGCACAGAGTGTGGTCGTAGCCAATTTGTGCTACTATGGGCTGAGGCAGGAGGCCTTGGTCCAGGAGCTGCAAGGCCTGCTGCAGGAGCAGACGGTGGCATTTGTGCGCCGGCTCATTGACACTGCTGCTGACAGGTGCAGTGATGAGATCCTGCGGCGGATGAACCTCCTGAACTCCCATGCTCAGGAGGAAGAGGAGCAGGAGCAGGAGCAGGAGGAAGAGGAGGAGGGTCCCAAAGGCGTCACTGCCTCCCTCCAGGGGACTCTCACCCCCATGGTGGCCTCCTCCCACAGCCCTATGGCCTCCAATGTGGAAGCAGACACTGGAACATTGGAAGCCACGCTGCGTGAGGGGCCCAGCCGCTCTCCATCCATGCCCGTCCATGCAGAGCGGGAGCAGCCCCAGGACGAGCCTGGCGAGGCGGCAGCAGCAGCAGCAGCAGCAGCAGCAGGAGAAGGCCCCTCTGCCCAAGGCTGCAGCCGCAGCCGTCGTGCTCCTGGCCGGGACACGGACAGCGTGCCCAAGGAGCGCCGGCGCCCCACAAAGAGGAAGGCCTCTAGACCTCAGGACTCTCCCCAGCCCCCAAAAAGGCCGTCCCGCCAGCGCAAGCCCAAGCCAAGGCCCCTTGATTGTAGGAAGTAGGAGTAGATGTAGGAGTAAAGAATCAATGTTAGGAGTTGGAAATTGTTTTTAGAAGTAGGAAATAAATGGTAGAGTTAGGAAATCAATTGTAGAAGTAGGAAATAAATTGTTGTTTCTCTGACACAATCTCAGAGTGTGGCTTTCTCGGCCTTCTCCTGTTGCCTTTTCCCTCTGCCCTCAAATGCCAATGTGGGTGGCAACTGGGAGGGGAGGGGATAGGAACATTGTAGCCACAGGGGCCCAGAGGAGCCCTGGCAGGGGCCTGTGCCCAGTGCTACAGGAAGACAAGAAGCAGCCCCCAGGCCAAGCTTGGGACCCAGCCTGGGAGTCTGGAAAGCTTCCTGCTCTCAACTGCAGGGCAGGACAGGCCATCTTCATGGGGCATGAGCTGCAGGCAGCAAGCGAGCTAAAAGGGACAGAAGGAGCCCTCAGCTGGGGTCACAGTCAGTGCTGCAGAGGAAAGCAAAACTTCTCGGGATCCAGAGCCAATGTGGCCTGAGGGAAAGTTCCTTCTTGACCCCAGGGCTACTGATTGGCCGTGTTGAAAAGGGGCTCTGGAATGAAGGCAGCCAGTGGAAACACCGGTCGCCTTGGAGAACCACATGCCATCCTGCCTGTTCAGCAGAGTCAGCTGCACAGGACAACCCAGGGTCTGCCCGGCCAAGTGCCAGTGGCACAATAGGTAGAGTCTGCAAGGATGCTCCAGGAAGTCCCTGATGCAAAGAGATGGAGAGATGCTTCGTTGGTGTGGCTAGCTTTTAGCTGTCAGAATAAACCAAAACTCTTGTAGGGATCTTCAGAAGATCCCGCCCTTCAAAATGACAATGGCCTGCACCGAGAGAGGGGCCAGCTTCCAGTTTGATGCCGCCCTGAGCACTGAAGGGGATGAGTGGAGGGAAAGAGCCAAGAGGAAGGATGGATTTGAACAAATCCACAGGATTCCTGCCAAGCCATTGAAGCCTAAGTGCAGATGTATCCTTGGCCAAGGAAATGAGTGACTTGAGATGGCAACAAGTCAGATGTGTACAGGCGAGAAACGCAAGGCCTCTATTTAAGGAGGGTTCCGAACAATCAAGAGAGCTTTTGTCACGTGGATCACCGAGGGTTGTGTGTCTGTCTCCAGCCAGGACCGCGGTTACCGTTCTACTCAACGACAGCAGAGATTTTCTCCCCGTTTTGGACCGTTTTTGGTTTGCCCAAAAGGGTGCTTGATGCTTCTTTTTCAGTTCTCTCTCCATCGTCAACTTGATGTTTCAATGGGATGAGGAGAGCAACAGCGGGTTGCAAGGGTCACTGAGCTAAGGACCACACCATCGTGCCCGTCAACAGCGATCCAATGGGGCTGTGGAGAAGAAAAGAAATGGGAATTGAAAAGCAACCTGGCAAGAAGTTGATGCGGAGACTGGCAGGAGATGTCAGCATGTGCTCGCCTGTCCGAGTGGCGCAGGCGAGCAGCACTGAGAATAGAGAAGAAGGGCTGTCATGTCACGGGATTTAAAGCAGCCAAGCCACGTGCCGGATGTACACAGAAGCCTCCCGTGCCAAAAGTGGGAAACTAGCAGGTAATGTGCTTCTAGAGGAGAAATGCTGGGACTGAGGTGGCCAAATGATTATAAAATCTGAGGCAAGAAAGAGGGAATGATGGCATGGCCCACGTACCCCATATTTTCTCCTGAGGCCGTGGACTTGCAGGGGCTAAAGGCCCGCTCTGGCAGATTTGGAAGGCAGTCAAGGCAGCCAGGCGAGAGCAGTGACATCAGCGTGACATCAGTGGCCCACAAACCGCATGGGTGGCAACCTCAGTGAGCAAAGCATTGTGACCTCACATCCCTCACTGCTTATGTTTGGGCACAGACAGAGCTGGGCTCAGACCGGCTCGCGCCTGCACTCCTGGCAAGCGTGCCTGCGAGGACTGGAAGCCCGCGAGGTCCTTGGGAGCTGCTGTGGGCAAGTCTGGGTTGTGATTCCCACGCCTTTGCCTGTTTCCTTAGCCATACGTGGTTGAGGAAGCCAAGCAGTGTGAGCGGTGCTTGCGGCGGCACAGGTGAGCGGTGCAGGAAAGGACTACGGGGTGGCCGTGGGCTGGGCGATGGTGTCTGGGGAGCTGTGAGTGTGTGGTGTCCTTCTTGAGGGGCCTGGGCGCTCCTTTGAGCCGCCCATCTCCCTGGGACAGCAAGTGACCTGTTTTGCAGCGTGTCACACCAGCAGGAGGGAGCAGCTGCTGTGCCCAGCTCTGCTGCAAGCCACAAGCATGGCCACGGAGACAGACTGGAACTGCCCCATCTGCCGTGACGGTCCCGGTGAAAAGGCTTCTGTAACACCGTGCGTCCACCAGTTCTGCCTGGGCTGCATTGTGCGCTGGGTCAAGACCAAGCCATTGTGCCCCCTGTGCAGGCAGCCTATCAAGAGCATCGTTTACTCTGTTCGGTCGGAGGAAGACTTTCTGGAGATAGCTCTCCCAAGCTCCTCAGACTCATGGGCTGCTGGTCACCAGGATGAGCAGGGGGCTGCGGAGCGCATGCCCAGCACCTATGTAGCTGGCTTCCCAGCTGAGCTCTGGGCTGGCATTTTCCAGGACTGCTCAGAAATCCTGGAGCCCCTGCTGCCCTGGCTGAACCAGGAGCTTTCGCAGCTGCTCAGGACCCACTGGTGGGAGGTGGCTCTGGCACAGAGTGTGGTCGTAGCCAATTTGTGCTACTATGGGCTGAGGCAGGAGGCCTTGGTCCAGGAGCTGCAAGGCCTGCTGCAGGAGCAGACGGTGGCATTTGTGCGCCGGCTCATTGACACTGCTGCTGACAGGTGCAGTGATGAGATCCTGCGGCGGATGAACCTCCTGAACTCCCATGCTCAGGAGGAAGAGGAGCAGGAGCAGGAGGAAGAGGAGGAGGGTCCCAAAGGCATCACTGCCTCCCTCCAGGGGACTCTCACCCCCATGGTGGCCTCCTCCCACAGCCCTATGGTCTCCAATGTGGAAGCAGACACTGGAACATTGGAAGCCACGCTGCGTGAGGGGCCCAGCCGCTCTCCATCCATGCCCGTCCATGCAGAGCGGGAGCAGCCCCAGGACGAGCCTGGCGAGGCGGCAGCAGCAGCAGCAGCAGCAGCAGCAGGAGAAGGCCCCTCTGCCCAAGGCTGCAGCCGCAGCCGTCGTGCTCCTGGCCGGGACACGGACAGCGTGCCCAAGGAGCGCCGGCGCCCCACAAAGAGGAAGGCCTCTAGACCTCAGGACTCTCCCCAGCCCCCAAAAAGGCCGTCCCGCCAGCGCAAGCCCAAGCCAAGGCCCCTTGATTGTAGGAAGTAGGAGTAGATGTAGGAGTAAAGAATCAATGTTAGGAGTTGGAAATTGTTTTTAGAAGTAGGAAATAAATGGTAGAGTTAGGAAATCAATTGTAGAAGTAGGAAATAAATTGTTGTTTCTGTGACACAGTCTCAGAGTGTGGCTTTCTCGGCCTTCTCCTGTTGCCTTTTCCCTCTGCCCTCAAATGCCAATGTGGGCGGCAACTGGGAGGGGAGGGGATAGGAACATTGTAGCCACAGGGGCCCAGAGGAGCCCTGGCAGGGGCCTGTGCCCAGTGCTACAGGAAGACAAGAAGCAGCCCCCAGGCAGGCCAAGCTTGGGACCCAGCCTGGGAGTCTGGAAAGCTTCCTGCTCTCAACTGCAGGGCAGGACAGGCCATCTTCATGGGGCATGAGCTGCAGGCAGCAAGCGAGCTAAAAGGGACAGAAGGAGCCCTCAGCTGGGGTCACAGTCAGTGCTGCAGAGGAAAGCAAAACTTCTCGGGATCCAGAGCCAATGTGGCCTGAGGGAAAGTTCCTTCTTGACCCCAGGGCTACTGATTGGCCGTGTTGAAAAGGGGCTCTGGAATGAAGGCAGCCAGTGGAAACACCGGTCGCCTTGGAGAACCACATGCCATCCTGCCTGTTCAGCAGAGTCAGCTGCACAGGACAACCCAGGGTCTGCCCGGCCAAGTGCCAGTGGCACAATAGGTAGAGTCTGCAAGGATGCTCCAGGAAGTCCCTGATGCAAAGAGATGGAGAGATGCTTCGTTGGTGTGGCTAGCTTTTAGCTGTCAGAATAAACCAAAACTCTTGTAGGGATCTTCAGAAGATCCCGCCCTTCAAAATGACAATGGCCTGCACCGAGAGAGGGGCCAGCTTCCAGTTTGATGCCGCCCTGAGCACTGAAGGGGATGAGTGGAGGGAAAGAGCCAAGAGGAAGGATGGATTTGAACAAATCCACAGGATTCCTGCCAAGCCATTGAAGCCTAAGTGCAGATGTATCCTTGGCCAAGGAAATGAGTGACTTGAGATGGCAACAAGTCAGATGTGTACAGGCGAGAAACGCAACGCCTCTATTTAAGGAGGGTTCCGAACAATCAAGAGAGCTTTTGTCACGTGGATCACCGAGGGTTGTGTGTCTGTCTCCAGCCAGGACCGCGGTTACCGTTCTACTCAACGACAGCAGAGATTTTCTCCCCGTTTTGGACCGTTTTTGGTTTGCCCAAAAGGGTGCTTGATGCTTCTTTTTCAGTTCTCTCTCCATCGTCAACTTGATGTTTCAATGGGATGAGGAGAGCAACAGCGGGTTGCAAGGGTCACTGAGCTAAGGACCACACCATCGTGCCCCTCAACAGTGATCCAATGGGGCTGTGGAGAAGAAAAGAAATGGGAATTGAAAAGCAACCTGGCAAGAAGTTGATGCGGAGACTGGCAGGAGATGTCAGCATGTGCTCGCCTGTCCGAGTGGCGCAGGCGAGCAGCACTGAGAATAGAGAAGAAGGGCTGTCATGTCACGGGATTTAAAGCAGCCAAGCCACGTGCCTGATGTACACAGAAGCCTCCCGTGCCAAAAGTGGGAAACTAGCAGGTAATGTGCTTCTAGAGGAGAAATGCTGGGACTGAGGTGGCCAAATGATTATAAAATCCAAGGCAAGAAAGAGGGAATGATGGCATGGCCCACGTACCCCATATTTTCTCCTGAGGCCGTGGACTTGCAGGGGCTAAAGGCCCGCTCTGGCAGATTTGGAAGGCAGTCAAGGCAGCCAGGCGAGAGCAGTGACATCAGCGTGACATCAGCGGCCCACAACCCGCATGGGTGGCAACCTCAGTGAGCAAAGCATTGTGACCTCACATCCCTCACTGCTTATGTTTGGGCACAGACAGAGCTGGGCTCAGACCGGCTCGCGCCTGGACTCCTGGCAAGCGTGCCTGCGAGGACTGGAAGCCCGCGAGGTCCTTGGGAGCTGCTGTGGGCAAGTCTGGGTTGTGATTCCCACGCCTTTGCCTGTTTCCTTAGCCATACGTGGTTGAGGAAGCCAAGCAGTGTGAGCGGTGCTTGCGGCGGCACAGGTGAGCGGTGCAGGAAAGGACTACGGGGTGGCCGTGGGCTGGGCGATGGTGTCTGGGGAGCTGTGAGTGTGTGGTGTCCTTCTTGAGGGGCCTGGGCGCTCCTTTGAGCCGCCCATCTCCCTGGGACAGCAAGTGACCTGTTTTGCAGCGTGTCACACCAGCAGGAGGGAGCAGCTGCTGTGCCCAGCTCTGCTGCAAGCCACAAGCATGGCCACGGAGACAGACTGGAACTGCCCCATCTGCCGTGACGGTCCCGGTGAAAAGGCTTCTGTAACACCGTGCGTCCACCAGTTCTGCCTGGGCTGCATTGTGCGCTGGGTCAAGACCAAGCCATTGTGCCCCCTGTGCAGGCAGCCTATCAAGAGCATCGTTTACTCTGTTCGGTCGGAGGAAGACTTTCTGGAGATAGCTCTCCCAAGCTCCTCAGACTCATGGGCTGCTGGTCACCAGGATGAGCAGGGGGCTGCGGAGCGCATGCCCAGCACCTATGTAGCTGGCTTCCCAGCTGAGCTCTGGGCTGGCATTTTCCAGGACTGCTCAGAAATCCTGGAGCCCCTGCTGCCCTGGCTGAACCAGGAGCTTTCGCAGCTGCTCAGGACCCACTGGTGGGAGGTGGCTCTGGCACAGAGTGTGGTCGTAGCCAATTTGTGCTACTATGGGCTGAGGCAGGAGGCCTTGGTCCAGGAGCTGCAAGGCCTGCTGCAGGAGCAGACGGTGGCATTTGTGCGCCGGCTCATTGACACTGCTGCTGACAGGTGCAGTGATGAGATCCTGCGGCGGATGAACCTCCTGAACTCCCATGCTCAGGAGGAAGAGGAGCAGGAGCAGGAGCAGGAGGAAGAGGAGGAGGGTCCCAAAGGCATCACTGCCTCCCTCCAGGGGACTCTCACCCCCATGGTGGCCTCCTCCCACAGCCCTATGGTCTCCAATGTGGAAGCAGACAGTGGAACATTGGAAGCCACGCTGCGTGAGGGGCCCAGCCGCTCTCCATCCATGCCCGTCCATGCAGAGCGGGAGCAGCCCCAGGACGAGCCTGGCGAGGCGGCAGCAGCAGCAGCAGCAGCAGCAGCAGCAGCAGCAGGAGAAGGCCCCTCTGCCCAAGGCTGCAGCCGCAGCCGTCGTGCTCCTGGCCGGGACACGGACAGCGTGCCCAAGGAGCGCCGGCGCCCCACAAATAGGAAGGCCTCTAGACCTCAGGACTCTCCCCAGCCCCCAAAAAGGCTGTCCCGCCAGCGCTAGCCCAAGCCAAGGCCCCTTGATTGTAGGAAGTAGGAGTAGATGTAGGAGTAAAGAATCAATGTTAGGAGTTGGAAATTGTTTTTAGAAGTAGGAAATAAATGGTAGAGTTAGGAAATCAATTGTAGAAGTAGGAAATAAATTGTTGTTTCTGTGACACAGTCTCAGAGTGTGGCTTTCTCGGCCTTCTCCTGTTGCCTTTTCCCTCTGCCCTCAAATGCCAATGTGGGCGGCAACTGGGAGGGGAGGGGATAGGAACATTGTAGCCACAGGGGCCCAGAGGAGCCCTGGCAGGGGCCTGTGCCCAGTGCTACAGGAAGACAAGAAGCAGCCCCCAGGCAGGCCAAGCTTGGGACCCAGCCTGGGAGTCTGGAAAGCTTCCTGCTCTCAACTGCAGGGCAGGACAGGCCATCTTCATGGGGCATGAGCTGCAGGCAGCAAGCGAGCTAAAAGGGACAGAAGGAGCCCTCAGCTGGGGTCACAGTCAGTGCTGCAGAGGAAAGCAAAACTTCTCGGGATCCAGAGCCAATGTGGCCTGAGGGAAAGTTCCTTCTTGACCCCAGGGCTACTGATTGGCCGTGTTGAAAAGGGGCTCTGGAATGAAGGCAGCCAGTGGAAACACCGGTCGCCTTGGAGAACCACATGCCATCCTGCCTGTTCAGCAGAGTCAGCTGCACAGGACAACCCAGGGTCTGCCAGGCCAAGTGCCAGTGGCCCAATAGGTAGAGTCTGCAAGGATGCTCCAGGAAGTCCCTGATGCAAAGAGATGGAGAGATGCTTCGTTGGTGTGGCTAGCTTTTAGCTGTCAGAATAAACCAAAACTCTTGTAGGGATCTTCAGAAGATCCCGCCCTTCAAAATGACAATGGCCTGCACCGAGAGAGGGGCCAGCTTCCAGTTTGATGCCGCCCTGAGCACTGAAGGGGATGAGTGGAGGGAAAGAGCCAAGAGGAAGGATGGATTTGAACAAATCCACAGGATTCCTGCCAAGCCATTGAAGCCTAAGTGCAGATGTATCCTTGGCCAAGGAAATGAGTGACTTGAGATGGCGACAAGTCAGATGTGTACAGGCGAGAAACGCAAGGCCTCTATTTAAGGAGGGTTCCGAACAATCAAGAGAGCTTTTGTCACGTGGATCACCGAGGGTTGTGTGTCTGTCTCCAGCCAGGACCGCGGTTACCGTTCTACTCAACGACAGCAGAGATTTTCTCCCCGTTTTGGACCGTTTTTGGTTTGCCCAAAAGGGTGCTTGATGCTTCTTTTTCAGTTCTCTCTCCATCGTCAACTTGATGTTTCAATGGGATGAGGAGAGCAACAGCGGGTTGCAAGGGTCACTGAGCTAAGGACCACACCATCGTGCCCGTCAACAGCGATCCAATGGGGCTGTGGAGAAGAAAAGAAATGGGAATTGAAAAGCAACCTGGCAAGAAGTTGATGCGGAGACTGGCAGGAGATGTCAGCATGTGCTCGCCTGTCCGAGTGGCGCAGGCGAGCAGCACTGAGAATAGAGAAGAAGGGCTGTCATGTCACGGGATTTAAAGCAGCCAAGCCACGTGCCTGATGTACACAGAAGCCTCCCGTGCCAAAAGTGGGAAACTAGCAGGTAATGTGCTTCTAGAGGAGAAATGCTGGGACTGAGGTGGCCAAATGATTATAAAATCTGAGGCAAGAAAGAGGGAATGATGGCATGGCCCACGTACCCCATGTTTTCTCTTGAGGCCGTGGACTTGCAGGGGCTAAAGGCCCGCTCTGGCAGATTTGGAAGGCAGTCAAGGCAGCCAGGCGAGAGCAGTGACATCAGCGTGACATCAGCGGCCCACAAACCGCATGGGTGGCAACCTCAGTGAGCAAAGCATTGTGACCTCACATCCCTCACTGTTTATGTTTGGGCACAGACAGAGCTGGGCTCAGACCGGCTCGCGCCTGGACTCCTGGCAAGCGTGCCTGCGAGGACTGGAAGCCCGCGAGGTCCTTGGGAGCTGCTGTGGGCAAGTCTGGGTTGTGATTCCCACGCCTTTGCCTGTTTCCTTAGCCATACGTGGTTGAGGAAGCCAAGCAGTGTGAGCGGTGCTTGCGGCGGCACAGGTGAGCGGTGCAGGAAAGGACTACGGGGTGGCCGTGGGCTGGGCGATGGTGTCTGGGGAGCTGTGAGTGTGTGGTGTCCTTCTTGAGGGGCCTGGGCGCTCCTTTGAGCCGCCCATCTCCCTGGGACAGCAAGTGACCTGTTTTGCAGCGTGTCACACCAGCAGGAGGGAGCAGCTGCTGTGCCCAGCTCTGCTGCAAGCCACAAGCATGGCCACGGAGACAGACTGGAACTGCCCCATCTGCCGTGACGGTCCCGGTGAAAAGGCTTCTGTAACACCGTGCGTCCACCAGTTCTGCCTGGGCTGCATTGTGCGCTGGGTCAAGACCAAGCCATTGTGCCCCCTGTGCAGGCAGCCTATCAAGAGCATCGTTTACTCTGTTCGGTCGGAGGAAGACTTTCTGGAGATAGCTCTCCCAAGCTCCTCAGACTCATGGGCTGCTGGTCACCAGGATGAGCAGGGGGCTGCGGAGCGCATGCCCAGCACCTATGTAGCTGGCTTCCCAGCTGAGCTCTGGGCTGGCATTTTCCAGGACTGCTCAGAAATCCTGGAGCCCCTGCTGCCCTGGCTGAACCAGGAGCTTTCGCAGCTGCTCAGGACCCACTGGTGGGAGGTGGCTCTGGCACAGAGTGTGGTCGTAGCCAATTTGTGCTACTATGGGCTGAGGCAGGAGGCCTTGGTCCAGGAGCTGCAAGCCCTCCTGCAGGAGCAGACGGTGGCATTTGTGCGCCGGCTCATTGACACTGCTGCTGACAGGTGCAGTGATGAGATCCTGCGGCGGATGAACCTCCTGAACTCCCATGCTCAGGAGGAAGAGGAGCAGGAGCAGGAGGAAGAGGAGGAGGGTCCCAAAGGCATCACTGCCTCCCTCCAGGGGACTCTCACCCCCATGGTGGCCTCCTCCCACAGCCCTATGGTCTCCAATGTGGAAGCAGACACTGGAACATTGGAAGCCACGCTGCGTGAGGGGCCCAGCCGCTCTCCATCCATGCCCGTCCATGCAGAGCGGGAGCAGCCCCAGGACGAGCCTGGCGAGGCGGCAGCAGCAGCAGCAGCAGCAGCAGCAGCAGCAGCAGCAGCAGCAGCAGCAGGAGAAGGCCCCTCTGCCCAAGGCTGCAGCCGCAGCCGTCGTGCTCCTGGCCGGGACACGGACAGCGTGCCCAAGGAGCGCCGGCGCCCCACAAAGAGGAAGGCCTCTAGACCTCAGGACTCTCCCCAGCCCCCAAAAAGGCCGTCCCGCCAGCGCAAGCCCAAGCCAAGGCCCCTTGATTGTAGGAAGTAGGAGTAGATGTAGGAGTAAAGAATCAATGTTAGGAGTTGGAAATTGTTTTTAGAAGTAGGAAATAAATGGTAGAGTTAGGAAATCAATTGTAGAAGTAGGAAATAAATTGTTGTTTCTCTGACACAGTCTCAGAGTGTGGCTTTCTCGGCCTTCTCCTGTTGCCTTTTCCCTCTGCCCTCAAATGCCAATGTGGGTGGCAACTGGGAGGGGAGGGGATAGCAACATTGTAGCCACAGGGGCCCAGAGGAGCCCTGGCAGGGGCCTGTGCCCAGTGCTACAGGAAGACAAGAAGCAGCCCCCAGGCAGGCCAAGCTTGGGACCCAGCCTGGGAGTCTGGAAAGCTTCCTGCTCTCAACTGCAGGGCAGGACAGGCCATCTTCATGGGGCATGAGCTGCAGGCAGCAAGCGAGCTAAAAGGGACAGAAGGAGCCCTCAGCTGGGGTCACAGTCAGTGCTGCAGAGGAAAGCAAAACTTCTCGGGATCCAGAGCCAATGTGGCCTGAGGGAAAGTTCCTTCTTGACCCCAGGGCTACTGATTGGCCGTGTTGAAAAGGGGCTCTGGAATGAAGGCAGCCAGTGGAAACACCGGTCGCCTTGGAGAACCACATGCCATCCTGCCTGTTCAGCAGAGTCAGCTGCACAGGACAACCCAGGGTCTGCCAGGCCAAGTGCCAGTGGCCCAATAGGTAGAGTCTGCAAGGATGCTCCAGGAAGTCCCTGATGCAAAGAGATGGAGAGATGCTTCGTTGGTGTGGCTAGCTTTTAGCTGTCAGAATAAACCAAAACTCTTGTAGGGATCTTCAGAAGATCCCGCCCTTCAAAATGACAATGGCCTGCACCGAGAGAGGGGCCAGCTTCCAGTTTGATGCCGCCCTGAGCACTGAAGGGGATGAGTGGAGGGAAAGAGCCAAGAGGAAGGATGGATTTGAACAAATCCACAGGATTCCTGCCAAGCCATTGAAGCCTAAGTGCAGATGTATCCTTGGCCAAGGAAATGAGTGACTTGAGATGGCGACAAGTCAGATGTGTACAGGCGAGAAACGCAAGGCCTCTATTTACGGAGGGTTCCGAACAATCAAGAGAGCTTTTGTCACGTGGATCACCGAGGGTTGTGTGTCTGTCTCCAGCCAGGACCGCGGTTACCGTTCTACTCAACGACAGCAGAGATTTTCTCCCCGTTTTGGACCGTTTTTGGTTTGCCCAAAAGGGTGCTTGATGCTTCTTTTTCAGTTCTCTCTCCATCGTCAACTTGATGTTTCAATGGGATGAGGAGAGCAACAGCGGGTTGCAAGGGTCACTGAGCTAAGGACCACACCATCGTGCCCGTCAACAGCGATCCAATGGGGCTGTGGAGAAGAAAAGAAATGGGAATTGAAAAGCAACCTGGCAAGAAGTTGATGCGGAGACTGGCAGGAGATGTCAGCATGTGCTCGCCTGTCCGAGTGGCGCAGGCGAGCAGCACTGAGAATAGAGAAGAAGGGCTGTCATGTCACGGGATTTAAAGCAGCCAAGCCACGTGCCGGATGTACACAGAAGCCTCCCGTGAAAAAAATGGGAAACTAGCAGGTAATGTGCTTCTTGCGGAGAAATGCTGGGACTGAGGTGGCCAAATGATTATAAAATCCGAGGCAAGAAAGAGGGAATGATGGCATGGCCCACGTACCCCATGTTTTCTCCTGAGGCCGTGTACTTGCAGGGGCTAAAAGCCCGCTCTGGCAGATTTGGAAGGCAGTCAAGGCAGCCAGGCGAGAGCAGTGACATCAGCGTGACATCAGCGGCCCACAAACCGCATGGGTGGCAACCTCAGTGAGCAAAGCATTGTGACCTCACATCCCTCACTGCTTATGTTTGGGCACAGACAGAGCTGGGCTCAGACCGGCTCGCGCCTGGACTCCTGGCAAGCGTGCCTGCGAGGACTGGAAGCCCGCGAGGTCCTTGGGAGCTGCTGTGGGCAAGTCTGGGTTGTGATTCCCACGCCTTTGCCTGTTTCCTTAGCCATACGTGGTTGAGGAAGCCAAGCAGTGTGAGCGGTGCTTGCGGCGGCACAGGTGAGCGGTGCAGGAAAGGACTACGGGGTGGCCGTGGGCTGGGCGATGGTGTCTGGGGAGCTGTGAGTGTGTGGTGTCCTTCTTGAGGGGCCTGGGCGCTCCTTTGAGCCGCCCATCTCCCTGGGACAGCAAGTGACCTGTTTTGCAGCGTGTCACACCAGCAGGAGGGAGCAGCTGCTGTGCCCAGCTCTGCTGCAAGCCACAAGCATGGCCACGGAGACAGACTGGAACTGCCCCATCTGCCGTGACGGTCCCGGTGAAAAGGCTTCTGTAACACCGTGCGTCCACCAGTTCTGCCTGGGCTGCATTGTGCGCTGGGTCAAGACCAAGCCATTGTGCCCCCTGTGCAGGCAGCCTATCAAGAGCATCGTTTACTCTGTTCGGTCGGAGGAAGACTTTCTGGAGATAGCTCTCCCAAGCTCCTCAGACTCATGGGCTGCTGGTCACCAGGATGAGCAGGGGGCTGCGGAGCGCATGCCCAGCACCTATGTAGCTGGCTTCCCAGCTGAGCTCTGGGCTGGCATTTTCCAGGACTGCTCAGAAATCCTGGAGCCCCTGCTGCCCTGGCTGAACCAGGAGCTTTCGCAGCTGCTCAGGACCCACTGGTGGGAGGTGGCTCTGGCACAGAGTGTGGTCGTAGCCAATTTGTGCTACTATGGGCTGAGGCAGGAGGCCTTGGTCCAGGAGCTGCAAGGCCTGCTGCAGGAGCAGACGGTGGCATTTGTGCGCCGGCTCATTGACACTGCTGCTGACAGGTGCAGTGATGAGATCCTGCGGCGGATGAACCTCCTGAACTCCCATGCTCAGGAGGAAGAGGAGCAGGAGCAGGAGGAAGAGGAGGAGGGTCCCAAAGGCATCACTGCCTCCCTCCAGGGGACTCTCACCCCCATGGTGGCCTCCTCCCACAGCCCTATGGTCTCCAATGTGGAAGCAGACACTGGAACATTGGAAGCCACGCTGCGTGAGGGGCCCAGCCGCTCTCCATCCATGCCCGTCCATGCAGAGCGGGAGCAGCCCCAGGACGAGCCTGGTGAGGCAGCAGCAGCAGCAGCAGCAGGAGAAGGCCCCTCTGCCCAAGGCTGCAGCCGCAGCCGTCGTGCTCCTGGCCGGGACACGGACAGCGTGCCCAAGGAGCGCCGGCGCCCCACAAAGAGGAAGGCCTCTAGACCTCAGGACTCTCCCCAGCCCCCAAAAAGGCCGTCCCGCCAGCGCAAGCCCAAGCCAAGGCCCCTTGATTGTAGGAAGTAGGAGTAGATGTAGGAGTAAAGAATCAATGTTAGGAGTTGGAAATTGTTTTTAGAAGTAGGAAATAAATGGTAGAGTTAGGAAATCAATTGTAGAAGTAGGAAATAAATTGTTGTTTCTGTGACACAGTCTCAGAGTGTGGCTTTCTCGGCCTTCTCGTGTTGCCTTTTCCCTCTGCCCTCAAATGCCAATGTGGGCGGCAACTGGGAGGGGAGGGGATAGGAACATTGTAGCCACAGGGGCCCAGAGGAGCCCTGGCAGGGGCCTGTGCCCAGTGCTACAGGAAGACAAGAAGCAGCCCCCAGGCCAAGCTTGGGACCCAGCCTGGGAGTCTGGAAAGCTTCCTGCTCTCAACTGCAGGGCAGGACAGGCCATCTTCATGGGGCATGAGCTGCAGGCAGCAAGCGAGCTAAAAGGGACAGAAGGAGCCCTCAGCTGGGGTCACAGTCAGTGCTGCAGAGGAAAGCAAAACTTCTCGGGATCCAGAGCCAATGTGGCCTGAGGGAAAGTTCCTTCTTGACCCCAGGGCTACTGATTGGCCGTGTTGAAAAGGGGCTCTGGAATGAAGGCAGCCAGTGGAAACACCGGTCGCCTTGGAGAACCACATGCCATCCTGCCTGTTCAGCAGAGTCAGCTGCACAGGACAACCCAGGGTCTGCCAGGCCAAGTGCCAGTGGCCCAATAGGTAGAGTCTGCAAGGATGCTCCAGGAAGTCCCTGATGCAAAGAGATGGAGAGATGCTTCGTTGGTGTGGCTAGCTTTTAGCTGTCAGAATAAACCAAAACTCTTGTAGGGATCTTCAGAAGATCCCGCCCTTCAAAATGACAATGGCCTGCACCGAGAGAGGGGCCAGCTTCCAGTTTGATGCCGCCCTGAGCACTGAAGGGGATGAGTGGAGGGAAAGAGCCAAGAGGAAGGATGGATTTGAACAAATCCACAGGATTCCTGCCAAGCCATTGAAGCCTAAGTGCAGATGTATCCTTGGCCAAGGAAATGAGTGACTTGAGATGGCGACAAGTCAGATGTGTACAGGCGAGAAACGCAAGGCCTCTATTTAAGGAGGGTTCCGAACAATCAAGAGAGCTTTTGTCACGTGGATCACCGAGGGTTGTGTGTCTGTCTCCAGCCAGGACCGCGGTTACCGTTCTACTCAACGACAGCAGAGATTTTCTCCCCGTTTTGGACCGTTTTTGGTTTGCCCAAAAGGGTGCTTGATGCTTCTTTTTCAGTTCTCTCTCCATCGTCAACTTGATGTTTCAATGGGATGAGGAGAGCAACAGCGGGTTGCAAGGGTCACTGAGCTAAGGACCACACCATCGTGCCCGTCAACAGCGATCCAATGGGGCTGTGGAGAAGAAAAGAAATGGGAATTGAAAAGCAACCTGGCAAGAAGTTGATGCGGAGACTGGCAGGAGATGTCAGCATGTGCTCGCCTGTCCGAGTGGCGCAGGCGAGCAGCACTGAGAATAGAGAAGAAGGGCTGTCATGTCACGGGATTTAAAGCAGCCAAGCCACGTGCCTGATGTACACAGAAGCCTCCCGTGCCAAAAGTGGGAAACTAGCAGGTAATGTGCTTCTAGAGGAGAAATGCTGGGACTGAGGTGGCCAAATGATTATAAAATCTGAGGCAAGAAAGAGGGAATGATGGCATGGCCCACGTACCCCATGTTTTCTCCTGAGGCCGTGGACTTGCAGGGGCTAAAGGCCCGCTCTGGCAGATTTGGAAGGCAGTCAAGGCAGCCAGGCGAGAGCAGTGACATCAGCGTGACATCAGCGGCCCACAAACCGCATGGGTGGCAACCTCAGTGAGCAAAGCATTGTGACCTCACATCCCTCACTGCTTATGTTTGGGCACAGACAGAGTTGGGCTCAGACCGGCTCGCGCCTGCACTCCTGGCAAGCGTGCCTGCGAGGACTGGAAGCCCGCGAGGTCCTTGGGAGCTGCTGTGGGCAAGTCTGGGTTGTGATTCCCACGCCTTTGCCTGTTTCCTTAGCCATACGTGGTTGAGGAAGCCAAGCAGTGTGAGCGGTGCTTGCGGCGGCACAGGTGAGCGGTGCAGGAAAGGACTACGGGGTGGCCGTGGGCTGGGCGATGGTGTCTGGGGAGCTGTGAGTGTGTGGTGTCCTTCTTGAGGGGCCTGGGCGCTCCTTTGAGCCGCCCATCTCCCTGGGACAGCAAGTGACCTGTTTTGCAGCGTGTCACACCAGCAGGAGGGAGCAGCTGCTGTGCCCAGCTCTGCTGCAAGCCACAAGCATGGCCACGGAGACAGACTGGAACTGCCCCATCTGCCGTGACGGTCCCGGTGAAAAGGCTTCTGTAACACCGTGCGTCCACCAGTTCTGCCTGGGCTGCATTGTGCGCTGGGTCAAGACCAAGCCATTGTGCCCCCTATGCAGGCAGCCTATCAAGAGCATCGTTTACTCTGTTCGGTCGGAGGAAGACTTTCTGGAGATAGCTCTCCCAAGCTCCTCAGACTCATGGGCTGCTGGTCACCAGGATGAGCAGGGGGCTGCGGAGCGCATGCCCAGCACCTATGTAGCTGGCTTCCCAGCTGAGCTCTGGGCTGGCATTTTCCAGGACTGCTCAGAAATCCTGGAGCCCCTGCTGCCCTGGCTGAACCAGGAGCTTTCGCAGCTGCTCAGGACCCACTGGTGGGAGGTGGCTCTGGCACAGAGTGTGGTCGTAGCCAATTTGTGCTACTATGGGCTGAGGCAGGAGGCCTTGGTCCAGGAGCTGCAAGGCCTGCTGCAGGAGCAGACGGTGGCATTTGTGCGCCGGCTCATTGACACTGCTGCTGACAGGTGCAGTGATGAGATCCTGCGGCGGATGAACCTCCTGAACTCCCATGCTCAGGAGGAAGAGGAGCAGGAGCAGGAGCAGGAGGAAGAGGAGGAGGGTCCCAAAGGCATCACTGCCTCCCTCCAGGGGACTCTCACCCCCATGGTGGCCTCCTCCCACAGCCCTATGGTCTCCAATGTGGAAGCAGACACTGGAACATTGGAAGCCACGCTGCGTGAGGGGCCCAGCCGCTCTCCATCCATGCCCGTCCATGCAGAGCGGGAGCAGCCCCAGGACGAGCCTGGTGAGGCAGCAGCAGCAGCAGCAGCAGCAGCAGCAGCAGCAGCAGCAGGAGAAGGCCCCTCTGCCCAAGGCTGCAGCCGCAGCCGTCGTGCTCCTGGCCGGGACACGGACAGCGTGCCCAAGGAGCGCCGGCACCCCACAAAGAGGAAGGCCTCTAGACCTCAGGACTCTCCCCAGCCCCCAAAAAGGCCGTCCCGCCAGCGCAAGCCCAAGCCAAGGCCCCTTGATTGTAGGAAGTAGGAGTAGATGTAGGAGTAAAGAATCAATGTTAGGAGTTGGAAATTGTTTTTAGAAGTAGGAAATAAATGGTAGAGTTAGGAAATCAATTGTAGAAGTAGGAAATAAATTGTTGTTTCTGTGACACAGTCTCAGAGTGTGGCTTTCTCGGCCTTCTCGTGTTGCCTTTTCCCTCTGCCCTCAAATGCCAATGTGGGCGGCAACTGGGAGGGGAGGGGATAGGAACATTGTAGCCACAGGGGCCCAGAGGAGCCCTGGCAGGGGCCTGTGCCCAGTGCTACAGGAAGACAAGAAGCAGCCCCCAGGCCAAGCTTGGGACCCAGCCTGGGAGTCTGGAAAGCTTCCTGCTCTCAACTGCAGGGCAGGACAGGCCATCTTCATGGGGCATGAGCTGCAGGCAGCAAGCGAGCTAAAAGGGACAGAAGGAGCCCTCAGCTGGGGTCACAGTCAGTGCTGCAGAGGAAAGCAAAACTTCTCGGGATCCAGAGCCAATGTGGCCTGAGGGAAAGTTCCTTCTTGACCCCAGGGCTACTGATTGGCCGTGTTGAAAAGGGGCTCTGGAATGAAGGCAGCCAGTGGAAACACCGGTCGCCTTGGAGAACCACATGCCATCCTGCCTGTTCAGCAGAGTCTGCTGCACAGGACAACCCAGGGTCTGCCAGGCCAAGTGCCAGTGGCACAATAGGTAGAGTCTGCAAGGATGCTCCAGGAAGTCCCTGATGCAAAGAGATGGAGAGATGCTTCGTTGGTGTGGCTAGCTTTTAGCTGTCAGAATAAACCAAAACTCTTGTAGGGATCTTCAGAAGATCCCGCCCTTCAAAATGACAATGGCCTGCACCGAGAGAGGGGCCAGCTTCCAGTTTGATGCCGCCCTGAGCACTGAAGGGGATGAGTGGAGGGAAAGAGCCAAGAGGAAGGATGGATTTGAACAAATCCACAGGATTCCTGCCAAGCCATTGAAGCCTAAGTGCAGATGTATCCTTGGCCAAGGAAATGAGTGACTTGAGATGGCGACAAGTCAGATGTGTACAGGCGAGAAACGCAAGCCCTCTATTTAAGGAGGGTTCCGAACAATCAAGAGAGCTTTTGTCACGTGGATCACCGAGGGTTGTGTGTCTGTCTCCAGCCAGGACCGCGGTTACCGTTCTACTCAACGACAGCAGAGATTTTCTCCCCGTTTTGGACCGTTTTTGGTTTGCCCAAAAGGGTGCTTGATGCTTCTTTTTCAGTTCTCTCTCCATCGTCAACTTGATGTTTCAATGGGATGAGGAGAGCAACAGCGGGTTGCAAGGGTCACTGAGCTAAGGACCACACCATCGTGCCCGTCAACAGCGATCCAATGGGGCTGTGGAGAAGAAAAGAAATGGGAATTGAAAAGCAACCTGGCAAGAAGTTGATGCGGAGACTGGCAGGAGATGTCAGCATGTGCTCGCCTGTCCGAGTGGCGCAGGCGAGCAGCACTGAGAATAGAGAAGAAGGGCTGTCATGTCACGGGATTTAAAGCAGCCAAGCCACGTGCCTGATGTACACAGAAGCCTCCCGTGGCAAAAGTGGGAAACTAGCAGGTAATGTGCTTCTAGAGGAGAAATGCTGGGACTGAGGTGGCCAAATGATTATAAAATCCGAGGCAAGAAAGAGGGAATGATGGCATGGCCCACGTACCCCATGTTTTCTCCTGAGGCCGTGGACTTGCAGGGGCTAAAGGCCCGCTCTGGCAGATTTGGAAGGCAGTCAAGGCAGCCAGGCGAGAGCAGTGACATCAGCGTGACATCAGCGGCCCACAACCCGCATGGGTGGCAACCTCAGTGAGCAAAGCATTGTGACCTCACATCCCTCACTGCTTATGTTTGGGCACAGACAGAGCTGGGCTCAGACCGGCTCGCGCCTGCACTCCTGGCAAGCGTGCCTGCGAGGACTGGAAGCCCGCGAGGTCCTTGGGAGCTGCTGTGGGCAAGTCTGGGTTGTGATTCCCACGCCTTTGCCTGTTTCCTTAGCCATACGTGGTTGAGGAAGCCAAGCAGTGTGAGCGGTGCTTGCGGCGGCACAGGTGAGCGGTGCAGGAAAGGACTACGGGGTGGCCGTGGGCTGGGCGATGGTGTCTGGGGAGCTGTGAGTGTGTGGTGTCCTTCTTGAGGGGCCTGGGCGCTCCTTTGAGCCGCCCATCTCCCTGGGACAGCAAGTGACCTGTTTTGCAGCGTGTCACACCAGCAGGAGGGAGCAGCTGCTGTGCCCAGCTCTGCTGCAAGCCACAAGCATGGCCACGGAGACAGACTGGAACTGCCCCATCTGCCGTGACGGTCCCGGTGAAAAGGCTTCTGTAACACCGTGCGTCCACCAGTTCTGCCTGGGCTGCATTGTGCGCTGGGTCAAGACCAAGCCATTGTGCCCCCTGTGCAGGCAGCCTATCAAGAGCATCGTTTACTCTGTTCGGTCGGAGGAAGACTTTCTGGAGATAGCTCTCCCAAGCTCCTCAGACTCATGGGCTGCTGGTCACCAGGATGAGCAGGGGGCTGCGGAGCGCATGCCCAGCACCTATGTAGCTGGCTTCCCAGCTGAGCTCTGGGCTGGCATTTTCCAGGACTGCTCAGAAATCCTGGAGCCCCTGCTGCCCTGGCTGAACCAGGAGCTTTCGCAGCTGCTCAGGACCCACTGGTGGGAGGTGGCTCTGGCACAGAGTGTGGTCGTAGCCAATTTGTGCTACTATGGGCTGAGGCAGGAGGCCTTGGTCCAGGAGCTGCAAGGCCTGCTGCAGGAGCAGACGGTGGCATTTGTGCGCCGGCTCATTGACACTGCTGCTGACAGGTGCAGTGATGAGATCCTGCGGCGGATGAACCTCCTGAACTCCCATGCTCAGGAGGAAGAGGAGCAGGAGCAGGAGGAGGAGGGTCCCAAAGGCATCACTGCCTCCCTCCAGGGGACTCTCACCCCCATGGTGGCCTCCTCCCACAGCCCTATGGTCTCCAATGTGGAAGCAGACACTGGAACATTGGAAGCCACGCTGCGTGAGGGGCCCAGCCGCTCTCCATCCATGCCTGTCCATGCAGAGCGGGAGCAGCCCCAGGACGAGCCTGGCGAGGCAGCAGCAGCAGCAGCAGCAGCAGCAGCAGGAGAAGGCCCCTCTGCCCAAGGCTGCAGCCGCAGCCGTCGTGCTCCTGGCCGGGACAAGGACAGCGTGCCCAAGGAGCGCCGGCGCCCCACAAAGAGGAAGGCCTCTAGACCTCAGGACTCTCCCCAGCCCCCAAAAAGGCCGTCCCGCCAGCGCAAGCCCAAGCCAAGGCCCCTTGATTGTAGGAAGTAGGAGTAGATGTAGGAGTAAAGAATCAATGTTAGGAGTTGGAAATTGTTTTTAGAAGTAGGAAATAAATGGTAGAGTTAGCAAATCAATTGTAGAAGTAGGAAATAAATTGTTGTTTCTCTGACACAGTCTCAGAGTGTGGCTTTCTCGGCCTTCTCCTGTTGCCTTTTCCCTCTGCCCTCAAATGCCAATGTGGGCGGCAACTGGGAGGGGAGGGGATAGCAGCATTGTAGCCACAGGGGCCCAGAGGAGCCCTGGCAGGGGCCTGTGCCCAGTGCTACAGGAAGACAAGAAGCAGCCCCCAGGCAGGCCAAGCTTGGGACCCAGCCTGGGAGTCTGGAAAGCTTCCTGCTCTCAACTGCAGGGCAGGACAGGCCATCTTCATGGGGCATGAGCTGCAGGCAGCAAGCGAGCTAAAAGGGACAGAAGGAGCCCTCAGCTGGGGTCACAGTCAGTGCTGCAGAGGAAAGCAAAACTTCTCGGGATCCAGAGCCAATGTGGCCTGAGGGAAAGTTCCTTCTTGACCCCAGGGCTACTGATTGGCCGTGTTGAAAAGGGGCTCTGGAATGAAGGCAGCCAGTGGAAACACCGGTCGCCTTGGAGAACCACATGCCATCCTGCCTGTTCAGCAGAGTCAGCTGCACAGGACAACCCAGGGTCTGCCCGGCCAAGTGCCAGTGGCACAATAGGTAGAGTCTGCAAGGATGCTCCAGGAAGTCCCTGATGCAAAGAGATGGAGAGATGCTTCGTTGGTGTGGCTAGCTTTTAGCTGTCAGAATAAACCAAAACTCTTGTAGGGATCTTCAGAAGATCCCGCCCTTCAAAATGACAATGGCCTGCACCGAGAGAGGGGCCAGCTTCCAGTTTGATGCCGCCCTGAGCACTGAAGGGGATGAGTGGAGGGAAAGAGCCAAGAGGAAGGATGGATTTGAACAAATCCACAGGATTCCTGCCAAGCCATTGAAGCCTAAGTGCAGATGTATCCTTGGCCAAGGAAATGAGTGACTTGAGATGGCAACAAGTCAGATGTGTACAGGCGAGAAACGCAAGGCCTCTATTTAAGGAGGGTTCCGAACAATCAAGAGAGCTTTTGTCACGTGGATCACCGAGGGTTGTGTGTCTGTCTCCAGCCAGGACCGCGGTTACCGTTCTACTCAACGACAGCAGAGATTTTCTCCCCGTTTTGGACCGTTTTTGGTTTGCCCAAAAGGGTGCTTGATGCTTCTTTTTCAGTTCTCTCTCCATCGTCAACTTGATGTTTCAATGGGATGAGGAGAGCAACAGCGGGTTGCAAGGGTCACTGAGCTAAGGACCACACCATCGTGCCCGTCAACAGCGATCCAATGGGGCTGTGGAGAAGAAAAGAAATGGGAATTGAAAAGCAACCTGGCAAGAAGTTGATGCGGAGACTGGCAGGAGATGTCAGCATGTGCTCGCCTGTCCGAGTGGCGCAGGCGAGCAGCACTGAGAATAGAGAAGAAGGGCTGTCATGTCACGGGATTTAAAGCAGCCAAGCCACGTGCCTGATGTACACAGAAGCCTCCCGTGCCAAAAGTGGGAAACTAGCAGGTAATGTGCTTCTAGAGGAGAAATGCTGGGACTGAGGTGGCCAAATGATTATAAAATCTGAGGCAAGAAAGAGGGAATGATGGCATGGCCCACGTACCCCATATTTTCTCCTGAGGCCGTGGACTTGCAGGGGCTAAAGGCCCGCTCTGGCAGATTTGGAAGGCAGTCAAGGCAGCCAGGCGAGAGCAGTGACATCAGCGTGACATCAGCGGCCCACAAACCGCATGGGTGGCAACCTCAGTGAGCAAAGCATTGTGACCTCACATCCCTCACTGCTTATGTTTGGGCACAGACAGAGCTGGGCTCAGACCGGCTCGCGCCTGCACTCCTGGCAAGCGTGCCTGCGAGGACTGGAAGCCCGCGAGGTCCTTGGGAGCTGCTGTGGGCAAGTCTGGGTTGTGATTCCCACGCCTTTGCCTGTTTCCTTAGCCATACGTGGTTGAGGAAGCCAAGCAGTGTGAGCGGTGCTTGCGGCGGCACAGGTGAGCGGTGCAGGAAAGGACTACGGGGTGGCCGTGGGCTGGGCGATGGTGTCTGGGGAGCTGTGAGTGTGTGGTGTCCTTCTTGAGGGGCCTGGGCGCTCCTTTGAGCCGCCCATCTCCCTGGGACAGCAAGTGACCTGTTTTGCAGCGTGTCACACCAGCAGGAGGGAGCAGCTGCTGTGCCCAGCTCTGCTGCAAGCCACAAGCATGGCCACGGAGACAGACTGGAACTGCCCCATCTGCCGTGACGGTCCCGGTGAAAAGGCTTCTGTAACACCGTGCGTCCACCAGTTCTGCCTGGGCTGCATTGTGCGCTGGGTCAAGACCAAGCCATTGTGCCCCCTGTGCAGGCAGCCTATCAAGAGCATCGTTTACTCTGTTCGGTCGGAGGAAGACTTTCTGGAGATAGCTCTCCCAAGCTCCTCAGACTCATGGGCTGCTGGTCACCAGGATGAGCAGGGGGCTGCGGAGCGCATGCCCAGCACCTATGTAGCTGGCTTCCCAGCTGAGCTCTGGGCTGGCATTTTCCAGGACTGCTCAGAAATCCTGGAGCCCCTGCTGCCCTGGCTGAACCAGGAGCTTTCGCAGCTGCTCAGGACCCACTGGTGGGAGGTGGCTCTGGCACAGAGTGTGGTCATAGCCAATTTGTGCTACTATGGGCTGAGGCAGGAGGCCTTGGTCCAGGAGCTGCAAGGCCTGCTGCAGGAGCAGACGGTGGCATTTGTGCGCCGGCTCATTGACACTGCTGCTGACAGGTGCAGTGATGAGATCCTGCGGCGGATGAACCTCCTGAACTCCCATGCTCAGGAGGAAGAGGAGCAGGAGCAGGAGCAGGAGGAAGAGGAGGAGGGTCCCAAAGGCATCACTGCCTCCCTCCAGGGGACTCTCACCCCCATGGTGGCCTCCTCCCACAGCCCTATGGTCTCCAATGTGGAAGCAGACACTGGAACATTGGAAGCCACGCTGCGTGAGGGGCCCAGCCGCTCTCCATCCATGCCCGTCCATGCAGAGCGGGAGCAGCCCCAGGACGAGCCTGGCGAGGCAGCAGCAGCAGCAGCAGCAGCAGCAGCCGCAGCAGCAGCAGCAGCAGCAGGAGAAGGCCCCTCTGCCCAAGGCTGCAGCCGCAGCCGTCGTGCTCCTGGCCGGGACACGGACAGCGTGCCCAAGGAGCGCCGGCGCCCCACAAAGAGGAAGGCCTCTAGACCTCAGGACTCTCCCCAGCCCCCAAAAAGGCCGTCCCGCCAGCGCAAGCCCAAGCCAAGGCCCCTTGATTGTAGGAAGTAGGAGTAGATGTAGGAGTAAAGAATCAATGTTAGGAGTTGGAAATTGTTTTTAGAAGTAGGAAATAAATGGTAGAGTTAGGAAATCAATTGTAGAAGTAGGAAATAAATTGTTGTTTCTCTGACACAGTCTCAGAGTATGGCTTTCTCGGCCTTCTCCTGTTGCCTTTTCCCTCTGCCCTCAAATGCCAATGTGGGCGGCAACTGGGAGGGGAGGGGATAGGAACATTGTAGCCACAGGGGCCCAGAGGAGCCCTGGCAGGGGCCTGTGCCCAGTGCTACAGGAAGACAAGAAGCAGCCCCCAGGCAGGCCAAGCTTGGGACCCAGCCTGGGAGTCTGGAAAGCTTCCTGCTCTCAACTGCAGGGCAGGACAGGCCATCTTCATGGGGCATGAGCTGCAGGCAGCAAGCGAGCTAAAAGGGACAGAAGGAGCCCTCAGCTGGGGTCACAGTCAGTGCTGCAGAGGAAAGCAAAACTTCTCGGGATCCAGAGCCAATGTGGCCTGAGGGAAAGTTCCTTCTTGACCCCAGGGCTACTGATTGGCCGTGTTGAAAAGGGGCTCTGGAATGAAGGCAGCCAGTGGAAACACCGGTCGCCTTGGAGAACCACATGCCATCCTGCCTGTTCAGCAGAGTCAGCTGCACAGGACAACCCAGGGTCTGCCAGGCCAAGTGCCAGTGGCACAATAGGTAGAGTCTGCAAGGATGCTCCAGGAAGTCCCTGATGCAAAGAGATGGAGACATGCTTCGTTGGTGTGGCTAGCTTTTAGCTGTCAGAATAAACCAAAACTCTTGTAGGGATCTTCAGAAGATCCCGCCCTTCAAAATGACAATGGCCTGCACCGAGAGAGGGGCCAGCTTCCAGTTTGATGCCGCCCTGAGCACTGAAGGGAATGAGTGGAGGGAAAGAGCCAAGAGGAAGGATGGATTTGAACAAATCCACAGGATTCCTGCCAAGCCATTGAAGCCTAAGTGCAGATGTATCCTTGGCCAAGGAAATGAGTGACTTGAGATGGCAACAAGTCAGATGTGTACAGGCGAGAAACGCAAGGCCTCTATTTAAGGAGGGTTCCGAACAATCAAGAGAGCTTTTGTCACGTGGATCACCGAGGGTTGTGTGTCTGTCTCCAGCCAGGACCGCGGTTACCGTTCTACTCAACGACAGCAGAGATTTTCTCCCCGTTTTGGACCGTTTTTGGTTTGCCCAAAAGGGTGCTTGATGCTTCTTTTTCAGTTCTCTCTCCATCGTCAACTTGATGTTTCAATGGGATGAGGAGAGCAACAGCGGGTTGCAAGGGTCACTGAGCTAAGGACCACACCATCGTGCCCGTCAACAGCGATCCAATGGGGCTGTGGAGAAGAAAAGAAATGGGAATTGAAAAGCAACCTGGCAAGAAGTTGATGCGGAGACTGGCAGGAGATGTCAGCATGTGCTCGCCTGTCCGAGTGGCGCAGGCGAGCAGCACTGAGAATAGAGAAGAAGGGCTGTCATGTCACGGGATTTAAAGCAGCCAAGCCACGTGCCTGATGTACACAGAAGCCTCCCGTGCCAAAAGTGGGAAACTAGCAGGTAATGTGCTTCTAGAGGAGAAATGCTGGGACTGAGGTGGCCAAATGATTATAAAATCTGAGGCAAGAAAGAGGGAATGATGGCATGGCCCACGTACCCCATGTTTTCTCCTGAGGCCGTGTACTTGCAGGGGCTAAAGGCCCGCTCTGGCAGATTTGGAAGGCAGTCAAGGCAGCCAGGCGAGAGCAGTGACATCAGCGTGACATCAGCGGCCCACAACCCGCATGGGTGGCAACCTCAGTGAGCAAAGCATTGTGACCTCACATCCCTCACTGCTTATGTTTGGGCACAGACAGAGCTGGGCTCAGACCGGCTCGCGCCTGCACTCCTGGCAAGCGTGCCTGCGAGGACTGGAAGCCCGCGAGGTCCTTGGGAGCTGCTGTGGGCAAGTCTGGGTTGTGATTCCCACGCCTTTGCCTGTTTCCTTAGCCATACGTGGTTGAGGAAGCCAAGCAGTGTGAGCGGTGCTTGCGGCGGCACAGGTGAGCGGTGCAGGAAAGGACTACGGGGTGGCCGTGGGCTGGGCGATGGTGTCTGGGGAGCTGTGAGTGTGTGGTGTCCTTCTTGAGGGGCCTGGGCGCTCCTTTGAGCCGCCCATCTCCCTGGGACAGCAAGTGACCTGTTTTGCAGCGTGTCACACCAGCAGGAGGGAGCAGCTGCTGTGCCCAGCTCTGCTGCAAGCCACAAGCATGGCCACGGAGACAGACTGGAACTGCCCCATCTGCCGTGACGGTCCCGGTGAAAAGGCTTCTGTAACACCGTGCGTCCACCAGTTCTGCCTGGGCTGCATTGTGCGCTGGGTCAAGACCAAGCCATTGTGCCCCCTGTGCAGGCAGCCTATCAAGAGCATCGTTTACTCTGTTCGGTCGGAGGAAGACTTTCTGGAGATAGCTCTCCCAAGCTCCTCAGACTCATGGGCTGCTGGTCACCAGGATGAGCAGGGGGCTGCGGAGCGCATGCCCAGCACCTATGTAGCTGGCTTCCCAGCTGAGCTCTGGGCTGGCATTTTCCAGGACTGCTCAGAAATCCTGGAGCCCCTGCTGCCCTGGCTGAACCAGGAGCTTTCGCAGCTGCTCAGGACCCACTGGTGGGAGGTGGCTCTGGCACAGAGTGTGGTCGTAGCCAATTTGTGCTACTATGGGCTGAGGCAGGAGGCCTTGGTCCAGGAGCTGCAAGGCCTGCTGCAGGAGCAGACGGTGGCATTTGTGCGCCGGCTCATTGACACTGCTGCTGACAGGTGCAGTGATGAGATCCTGCGGCGGATGAACCTCCTGAACTCCCATGCTCAGGAGGAAGAGGAGCAGGAGCAGGAGCAGGAGGAAGAGGAGGAGGGTCCCAAAGGCATCACTGCCTCCCTCCAGGGGACTCTCACCCCCATGGTGGCCTCCTCCCACAGCCCTATGGTCTCCAATGTGGAAGCAGACACTGGAACATTGGAAGCCACGCTGCGTGAGGGGCCCAGCCGCTCTCCATCCATGCCCGTCCATGCAGAGCGGGAGCAGCCCCAGGACGAGCCTGGCGAGGCAGCAGCAGCAGCAGCAGCAGCAGCAGCCGCAGCAGCAGCAGCAGCAGCAGGAGAAGGCCCCTCTGCCCAAGGCTGCAGCCGCAGCCGTCGTGCTCCTGGCCGGGACACGGACAGCGTGCCCAAGGAGCGCCGGCGCCCCACAAAGAGGAAGGCCTCTAGACCTCAGGACTCTCCCCAGCCCCCAAAAAGGCCGTCCCGCCAGCGCAAGCCCAAGCCAAGGCCCCTTGATTGTAGGAAGTAGGAGTAGATGTAGGAGTAAAGAATCAATGTTAGGAGTTGGAAATTGTTTTTAGAAGTAGGAAATAAATGGTAGAGTTAGGAAATCAATTGTAGAAGTAGGAAATAAATTGTTGTTTCTCTGACACAGTCTCAGAGTGTGGCTTTCTCGGCCTTCTCCTGTTGCCTTTTCCCTCTGCCCTCAAATGCCAATGTGGGCGGCAACTGGGAGGGGAGGGGATAGGAACATTGTAGCCACAGGGGCCCAGAGGAGCCCTGGCAGGGGCCTGTGCCCAGTGCTACAGGAAGACAAGAAGCAGCCCCCAGGCAGGCCAAGCTTGGGACCCAGCCTGGGAGTCTGGAAAGCTTCCTGCTCTCAACTGCAGGGCAGGACAGGCCATCTTCATGGGGCATGAGCTGCAGGCAGCAAGCGAGCTAAAAGGGACAGAAGGAGCCCTCAGCTGGGGTCACAGTCAGTGCTGCAGAGGAAAGCAAAACTTCTCGGGATCCAGAGCCAATGTGGCCTGAGGGAAAGTTCCTTCTTGACCCCAGGGCTACTGATTGGCCGTGTTGAAAAGGGGCTCTGGAATGAAGGCAGCCAGTGGAAACACCGGTCGCCTTGGAGAACCACATGCCATCCTGCCTGTTCAGCAGAGTCAGCTGCACAGGACAACCCAGGGTCTGCCAGGCCAAGTGCCAGTGGCACAATAGGTAGAGTCTGCAAGGATGCTCCAGGAAGTCCCTGATGCAAAGAGATGGAGACATGCTTCGTTGGTGTGGCTAGCTTTTAGCTGTCAGAATAAACCAAAACTCTTGTAGGGATCTTCAGAAGATCCCGCCCTTCAAAATGACAATGGCCTGCACCGAGAGAGGGGCCAGCTTCCAGTTTGATGCCGCCCTGAGCACTGAAGGGGATGAGTGGAGGGAAAGAGCCAAGAGGAAGGATGGATTTGAACAAATCCACAGGATTCCTGCCAAGCCATTGAAGCCTAAGTGCAGATGTATCCTTGGCCAAGGAAATGAGTGACTTGAGATGGCAACAAGTCAGATGTGTACAGGCGAGAAACGCAAGGCCTCTATTTAAGGAGGGTTCCGAACAATCAAGAGAGCTTTTGTCACGTGGATCACCGAGGGTTGTGTGTCTGTCTCCAGCCAGGACCGCGGTTACCGTTCTACTCAACGACAGCAGAGATTTTCTCCCCGTTTTGGACCGTTTTTGGTTTGCCCAAAAGGGTGCTTGATGCTTCTTTTTCAGTTCTCTCTCCATCGTCAACTTGATGTTTCAATGGGATGAGGAGAGCAACAGCGGGTTGCAAGGGTCACTGAGCTAAGGACCACACCATCGTGCCCGTCAACAGCGATCCAATGGGGCTGTGGAGAAGAAAAGAAATGGGAATTGAAAAGCAACCTGGCAAGAAGTTGATGCGGAGACTGGCAGGAGATGTCAGCATGTGCTCGCCTGTCCGAGTGGCGCAGGCGAGCAGCACTGAGAATAGAGAAGAAGGGCTGTCATGTCACGGGATTTAAAGCAGCCAAGCCACGTGCCTGATGTACACAGAAGCCTCCCGTGCCAAAAGTGGGAAACTAGCAGGTAATGTGCTTCTAGAGGAGAAATGCTGGGACTGAGGTGGCCAAATGATTATAAAATCTGAGGCAAGAAAGAGGGAATGATGGCATGGCCCACGTACCCCATGTTTTCTCCTGAGGCCGTGGACTTGCAGGGGCTAAAGGCCCGCTCTGGCAGATTTGGAAGGCAGTCAAGGCAGCCAGGTGAGAGCAGTGACATCAGCGTGACATCAGCGGCCCACAAACCGCATGGGTGGCAACCTCAGTGAGCAAAGCATTGTGACCTCACATCCCTCACTGCTTATGTTTGGGCACAGACAGAGCTGGGCTCAGACCGGCTCGCGCCTGCACTCCTGGCAAGCGTGCCTGCGAGGACTGGAAGCCCGCGAGGTCCTTGGGAGCTGCTGTGGGCAAGTCTGGGTTGTGATTCCCACGCCTTTGCCTGTTTCCTTAGCCATACGTGGTTGAGGAAGCCAAGCAGTGTGAGCGGTGCTTGCGGCGGCACAGGTGAGCGGTGCAGGAAAGGACTACGGGGTGGCCGTGGGCTGGGCGATGGTGTCTGGGGAGCTGTGAGTGTGTGGTGTCCTTCTTGAGGGGCCTGGGCGCTCCTTTGAGCCGCCCATCTCCCTGGGACAGCAAGTGACCTGTTTTGCAGCGTGTCACACCAGCAGGAGGGAGCAGCTGCTGTGCCCAGCTCTGCTGCAAGCCACAAGCATGGCCACGGAGACAGACTGGAACTGCCCCATCTGCCGTGACGGTCCCGGTGAAAAGGCTTCTGTAACACCGTGCGTCCACCAGTTCTGCCTGGGCTGCATTGTGCGCTGGGTCAAGACCAAGCCATTGTGCCCCCTGTGCAGGCAGCCTATCAAGAGCATCGTTTACTCTGTTCGGTCGGAGGAAGACTTTCTGGAGATAGCTCTCCCAAGCTCCTCAGACTCATGGGCTGCTGGTCACCAGGATGAGCAGGGGGCTGCGGAGCGCATGCCCAGCACCTATGTAGCTGGCTTCCCAGCTGAGCTCTGGGCTGGCATTTTCCAGGACTGCTCAGAAATCCTGGAGCCCCTGCTGCCCTGGCTGAACCAGGAGCTTTCGCAGCTGCTCAGGACCCACTGGTGGGAGGTGGCTCTGGCACAGAGTGTGGTCGTAGCCAATTTGTGCTACTATGGGCTGAGGCAGGAGGCCTTGGTCCAGGAGCTGCAAGGCCTGCTGCAGGAGCAGACGGTGGCATTTGTGCGCCGGCTCATTGACACTGCTGCTGACAGGTGCAGTGATGAGATCCTGCGGCGGATGAACCTCCTGAACTCCCATGCTCAGGAGGAAGAGGAGCAGGAGCAGGAGGAAGAGGAGGAGGGTCCCAAAGGCATCACTGCCTCCCTCCAGGGGACTCTCACCCCCATGGTGGCCTCCTCCCACAGCCCTATGGTCTCCAATGTGGAAGCAGACAGTGGAACATTGGAAGCCACGCTGCGTGAGGGGCCCAGCCGCTCTCCATCCATGCCCGTCCATGCAGAGCGGGAGCAGCCCCAGGACGAGCCTGGCGAGGCGGCAGCAGCAGCAGCAGCAGCAGCAGCAGCAGCAGCAGGAGAAGGCCCCTCTGCCCAAGGCTGCAGCCGCAGCCGTCGTGCTCCTGGCCGGGACACGGACAGCGTGCCCAAGGAGCGCCGGCGCCCCACAAAGAGGAAGGCCTCTAGACCTCAGGACTCTCCCCAGCCCCCAAAAAGGCCGTCCCGCCAGCGCAAGCCCAAGCCAAGGCCCCTTGATTGTAGGAAGTAGGAGTAGATGTAGGAGTAAAGAATCAATGTTAGGAGTTGGAAATTGTTTTTAGAAGTAGGAAATAAATGGTAGAGTTAGGAAATCAATTGTAGAAGTAGGAAATAAATTGTTGTTTCTCTGACACAGTCTCAGAGTGTGGCTTTCTCGGCCTTCTCCTGTTGCCTTTTCCCTCTGCCCTCAAATGCCAATGTGGGCGGCAACTGGGAGGGGAGGGGATAGCAACATTGTAGCCACAGGGGCCCAGAGGAGCCCTGGCAGGGGCCTGTGCCCAGTGCTACAGGAAGACAAGAAGCAGCCCCCAGGCCAAGCTTGGGACCCAGCCTGGGAGTCTGGAAAGCTTCCTGCTCTCAACTGCAGGGCAGGACAGGCCATCTTCATGGGGCATGAGCTGCAGGCAGCAAGCGAGCTAAAAGGGACAGAAGGAGCCCTCAGCTGGGGTCACAGTCAGTGCTGCAGAGGAAAGCAAAACTTCTCGGGATCCAGAGCCAATGTGGCCTGAGGGAAAGTTCCTTCTTGACCCCAGGGCTACTGATTGGCCGTGTTGAAAAGGGGCTCTGGAATGAAGGCAGCCAGTGGAAACACCGGTCGCCTTGGAGAACCACATGCCATCCTGCCTGATCAGCAGAGTCAGCTGCACAGGACAACCCAGGGTCTGCCAGGCCAAGTGCCAGTGGCACAATAGGTAGAGTCTGCAAGGATGCTCCAGGAAGTCCCTGATGCAAAGAGATGGAGACATGCTTCGTTGGTGTGGCTAGCTTTTAGCTGTCAGAATAAACCAAAACTCTTGTAGGGATCTTCAGAAGATCCCGCCCTTCAAAATGACAATGGCCTGCACCGAGAGAGGGGCCAGCTTCCAGTTTGATGCCGCCCTGAGCACTGAAGGGGATGAGTGGAGGGAAAGAGCCAAGAGGAAGGATGGATTTGAACAAATCCACAGGATTCCTGCCAAGCCATTGAAGCCTAAGTGCAGATGTATCCTTGGCCAAGGAAATGAGTGACTTGAGATGGCGACAAGTCAGATGTGTACAGGCGAGAAACGTAAGCCCTCTATTTAAGGAGGGTTCCGAACAATCAAGAGAGCTTTTGTCACGTGGATCACCGAGGGTTGTGTGTCTGTCTCCAGCCAGGACCGCGGTTACCGTTCTACTCAACGACAGCAGAGATTTTCTCCCCGTTTTGGACCGTTTTTGGTTTGCCCAAAAGGGTGCTTGATGCTTCTTTTTCAGTTCTCTCTCCATCGTCAACTTGATGTTTCAATGGGATGAGGAGAGCAACAGCGGGTTGCAAGGGTCACTGAGCTAAGGACCACACCATCGTGCCCGTCAACAGCGATCCAATGGGGCTGTGGAGAAGAAAAGAAATGGGAATTGAAAAGCAACCTGGCAAGAAGTTGATGCGGAGACTGGCAGGAGATGTCAGCATGTGCTCGCCTGTCCGAGTGGCGCAGGCGAGCAGCACTGAGAATAGAGAAGAAGGGCTGTCATGTCACGGGATTTAAAGCAGCCAAGCCACGTGCCTGATGTACACAGAAGCCTCCCGTGCCAAAAGTGGGAAACTAGCAGGTAATGTGCTTCTAGAGGAGAAATGCTGGGACTGAGGTGGCCAAATGATTATAAAATCTGAGGCAAGAAAGAGGGAATGATGGCATGGCCCACGTACCCCATGTTTTCTCCTGAGGCCGTGGACTTGCAGGGGCTAAAGGCCCGCTCTGGCAGATTTGGAAGGCAGTCAAGGCAGCCAGGCGAGAGCAGTGACATCAGCGTGACATCAGCGGCCCACAAACCGCATGGGTGGCAACCTCAGTGAGCAAAGCATTGTGACCTCACATCCCTCACTGCTTATGTTTGGGCACAGACAGAGCTGGGCTCAGACCGGCTCGCGCCTGGACTCCTGGCAAGCGTGCCTGCGAGGACTGGAAGCCCGCGAGGTCCTTGGGAGCTGCTGTGGGCAAGTCTGGGTTGTGATTCCCACGCCTTTGCCTGTTTCCTTAGCCATACGTGGTTGAGGAAGCCAAGCAGTGTGAGCGGTGCTTGCGGCGGCACAGGTGAGCGGTGCAGGAAAGGACTACGGGGTGGCCGTGGGCTGGGCGATGGTGTCTGGGGAGCTGTGAGTGTGTGGTGTCCTTCTTGAGGGGCCTGGGCGCTCCTTTGAGCCGCCCATCTCCCTGGGACAGCAAGTGACCTGTTTTGCCACGTGTCACACCAGCAGGAGGGAGCAGCTGCTGTGCCCAGCTCTGCTGCAAGCCACAAGCATGGCCACGGAGACAGACTGGAACTGCCCCATCTGCCGTGACGGTCCCGGTGAAAAGGCTTCTGTAACACCGTGCGTCCACCAGTTCTGCCTGGGCTGCATTGTGCGCTGGGTCAAGACCAAGCCATTGTGCCCCCTGTGCAGGCAGCCTATCAAGAGCATCGTTTACTCTGTTCGGTCGGAGGAAGACTTTCTGGAGATAGCTCTCCCAAGCTCCTCAGACTCATGGGCTGCTGGTCACCAGGATGAGCAGGGGGCTGCGGAGCGCATGCCCAGCACCTATGTAGCTGGCTTCCCAGCTGAGCTCTGGGCTGGCATTTTCCAGGACTGCTCAGAAATCCTGGAGCCCCTGCTGCCCTGGCTGAACCAGGAGCTTTCGCAGCTGCTCAGGACCCACTGGTGGGAGGTGGCTCTGGCACAGAGTGTGGTCGTAGCCAATTTGTGCTACTATGGGCTGAGGCAGGAGGCCTTGGTCCAGGAGCTGCAAGGCCTGCTGCAGGAGCAGACGGTGGCATTTGTGCGCCGGCTCATTGACACTGCTGCTGACAGGTGCAGTGATGAGATCCTGCGGCGGATGAACCTCCTGAACTCCCATGCTCAGGAGGAAGAGGAGCAGGAGCAGGAGGAAGAGGAGGAGGGTCCCAAAGGCATCACTGCCTCCCTCCAGGGGACTCTCACCCCCATGGTGGCCTCCTCCCACAGCCCTATGGTCTCCAATGTGGAAGCAGACACTGGAACATTGGAAGCCACGCTGCGTGAGGGGCCCAGCCTCTCTCCATCCATGCCCGTCCATGCAGAGCGGGAGCAGCCCCAGGACGAGCCTGGCGAGGCGGCAGCAGCAGCAGCAGCAGCAGCAGCAGCAGCAGCAGCAGCAGGAGAAGGCCCCTCTGCCCAAGGCTGCAGCCGCAGCCGTCGTGCTCCTGGCCGGGACACGGACAGCGTGCCCAAGGAGCGCCGGCGCCCCACAAAGAGGAAGGCCTCTAGACCTCAGGACTCTCCCCAGCCCCCAAAAAGGCCGTCCCGCCAGCGCAAGCCCAAGCCAAGGCCCCTTGATTGTAGGAAGTAGGAGTAGATGTAGGAGTAAAGAATCAATGTTAGGAGTTGGAAATTGTTTTTAGAAGTAGGAAATAAATGGTAGAGTTAGGAAATCAATTGTAGAAGTAGGAAATAAATTGTTGTTTCTGTGACACAGTCTCAGAGTGTGGCTTTCTCGGCCTTCTCCTGTTGCCTTTTCCCTCTGCCCTCAAATGCCAATGTGGGCGGCAACTGGGAGGGGAGGGGATAGGAACATTGTAGCCACAGGGGCCCAGAGGAGCCCTGGCAGGGGCCTGTGCCCAGTGCTACAGGAAGACAAGAAGCAGCCCCCAGGCAGGCCAAGCTTGGGACCCAGCCTGGGAGTCTGGAAAGCTTCCTGCTCTCAACTGCAGGGCAGGACAGGCCATCTTCATGGGGCATGAGCTGCAGGCAGCAAGCGAGCTAAAAGGGACAGAAGGAGCCCTCAGCTGGGGTCACAGTCAGTGCTGCAGAGGAAAGCAAAACTTCTCGGGATCCAGAGCCAATGTGGCCTGAGGGAAAGTTCCTTCTTGACCCCAGGGCTACTGATTGGCTGTGTTGAAAAGGGGCTCTGGAATGAAGGCAGCCAGTGGAAACACCGGTCGCCTTGGAGAGCCACATGCCATCCTGCCTGTTCAGCAGAGTCAGCTGCACAGGACAACCCAGGGTCTGCCAGGCCAAGTGCCAGTGGCACAATAGGTAGAGTCTGCAAGGATGCTCCAGGAAGTCCCTGATGCAAAGAGATGGAGACATGCTTCGTTGGTGTGGCTAGCTTTTAGCTGTCAGAATAAACCAAAACTCTTGTAGGGATCTTCAGAAGATCCCGCCCTTCAAAATGACAATGGCCTGCACCGAGAGAGGGGCCAGCTTCCAGTTTGATGCCGCCCTGAGCACTGAAGGGGATGAGTGGAGGGAAAGAGCCAAGAGGAAGGATGGATTTGAACAAATCCACAGGATTCCTGCCAAGCCATTGAAGCCTAAGTGCAGATGTATCCTTGGCCAAGGAAATGAGTGACTTGAGATGGCAACAAGTCAGATGTGTACAGGCGAGAAACGCAAGCCCTCTATTTAAGGAGGGTTCCGAACAATCAAGAGAGCTTTTGTCACGTGGATCACCGAGGGTTGTGTGTCTGTCTCCAGCCAGGACCGCGGTTACCGTTCTACTCAACGACAGCAGAGATTTTCTCCCCGTTTTGGACCGTTTTTGGTTTGCCCAAAAGGGTGCTTGATGCTTCTTTTTCAGTTCTCTCTCCATCGTCAACTTGATGTTTCAATGGGATGAGGAGAGCAACAGCGGGTTGCAAGGGTCACTGAGCTAAGGACCACACCATCGTGCCCGTCAACAGCGATCCAATGGGGCTGTGGAGAAGAAAAGAAATGGGAATTGAAAAGCAACCTGGCAAGAAGTTGATGCGGAGACTGGCAGGAGATGTCAGCATGTGCTCGCCTGTCCGAGTGGCGCAGGCGAGCAGCACTGAGAATAGAGAAGAAGGGCTGTCATGTCACGGGATTTAAAGCAGCCAAGCCACGTGCCGGATGTACACAGAAGCCTCCCGTGAAAAAAATGGGAAACTAGCAGGTAATGTGCTTCTTGCGGAGAAATGCTGGGACTGAGGTGGCCAAATGATTATAAAATCCGAGGCAAGAAAGAGGGAATGATGGCATGGCCCACGTACCCCATGTTTTCTCCTGAGGCCGTGTACTTGCAGGGGCTAAAGGCCCGCTCTGGCAGATTTGGAAGGCAGTCAAGGCAGCCAGGCGAGAGCAGTGACATCAGCGTGACATCAGCGGCCCACAAACCGCATGGGTGGCAACCTCAGTGAGCAAAGCATTGTGACCTCACATCCCTCACTGCTTATGTTTGGGCACAGACAGAGCTGGGCTCAGACCGGCTCGCGCCTGGACTCCTGGCAAGCGTGCCTGCGAGGACTGGAAGCCCGCGAGGTCCTTGGGAGCTGCTGTGGGCAAGTCTGGGTTGTGATTCCCACGCCTTTGCCTGTTTCCTTAGCCATACGTGGTTGAGGAAGCCAAGCAGTGTGAGCGGTGCTTGCGGCGGCACAGGTGAGCGGTGCAGGAAAGGACTACGGGGTGGCCGTGGGCTGGGCGATGGTGTCTGGGGAGCTGTGAGTGTGTGGTGTCCTTCTTGAGGGGCCTGGGCGCTCCTTTGAGCCGCCCATCTCCCTGGGACAGCAAGTGACCTGTTTTGCCACGTGTCACACCAGCAGGAGGGAGCAGCTGCTGTGCCCAGCTCTGCTGCAAGCCACAAGCATGGCCACGGAGACAGACTGGAACTGCCCCATCTGCCGTGACGGTCCCGGTGAAAAGGCTTCTGTAACACCGTGCGTCCACCAGTTCTGCCTGGGCTGCATTGTGCGCTGGGTCAAGACCAAGCCATTGTGCCCCCTGTGCAGGCAGCCTATCAAGAGCATCGTTTACTCTGTTCGGTCGGAGGAAGACTTTCTGGAGATAGCTCTCCCAAGCTCCTCAGACTCATGGGCTGCTGGTCACCAGGATGAGCAGGGGGCTGCGGAGCGCATGCCCAGCACCTATGTAGCTGGCTTCCCAGCTGAGCTCTGGGCTGGCATTTTCCAGGACTGCTCAGAAATCCTGGAGCCCCTGCTGCCCTGGCTGAACCAGGAGCTTTCGCAGCTGCTCAGGACCCACTGGTGGGAGGTGGCTCTGGCACAGAGTGTGGTCGTAGCCAATTTGTGCTACTATGGGCTGAGGCAGGAGGCCTTGGTCCAGGAGCTGCAAGGCCTGCTGCAGGAGCAGACGGTGGCATTTGTGCGCCGGCTCATTGACACTGCTGCTGACAGGTGCAGTGATGAGATCCTGCGGCGGATGAACCTCCTGAACTCCCATGCTCAGGAGGAAGAGGAGCAGGAGCAGGAGGAAGAGGAGGAGGGTCCCAAAGGCATCACTGCCTCCCTCCAGGGGACTCTCACCCCCATGGTGGCCTCCTCCCACAGCCCTATGGTCTCCAATGTGGAAGCAGACACTGGAACATTGGAAGCCACGCTGCGTGAGGGGCCCAGCCTCTCTCCATCCATGCCCGTCCATGCAGAGCGGGAGCAGCCCCAGGACGAGCCTGGCGAGGCGGCAGCAGCAGCAGCAGCAGCAGCAGCAGCAGCAGCAGCAGCAGGAGAAGGCCCCTCTGCCCAAGGCTGCAGCCGCAGCCGTCGTGCTCCTGGCCGGGACACGGACAGCGTGCCCAAGGAGCGCCGGCGCCCCACAAAGAGGAAGGCCTCTAGACCTCAGGACTCTCCCCAGCCCCCAAAAAGGCCGTCCCGCCAGCGCAAGCCCAAGCCAAGGCCCCTTGATTGTAGGAAGTAGGAGTAGATGTAGGAGTAAAGAATCAATGTTAGGAGTTGGAAATTGTTTTTAGAAGTAGGAAATAAATGGTAGAGTTAGGAAATCAATTGTAGAAGTAGGAAATAAATTGTTGTTTCTGTGACACAGTCTCAGAGTGTGGCTTTCTCGGCCTTCTCGTGTTGCCTTTTCCCTCTGCCCTCAAATGCCAATGTGGGCGGCAACTGGGAGGGGAGGGGATAGGAACATTGTAGCCACAGGGGCCCAGAGGAGCCCTGGCAGGGGCCTGTGCCCAGTGCTACAGGAAGACAAGAAGCAGCCCCCAGGCAGGCCAAGCTTGGGACCCAGCCTGGGAGTCTGGAAAGCTTCCTGCTCTCAACTGCAGGGCAGGACAGGCCATCTTCATGGGGCATGAGCTGCAGGCAGCAAGCGAGCTAAAAGGGACAGAAGGAGCCCTCAGCTGGGGTCACAGTCAGTGCTGCAGAGGAAAGCAAAACTTCTCGGGATCCAGAGCCAATGTGGCCTGAGGGAAAGTTCCTTCTTGACCCCAGGGCTACTGATTGGCTGTGTTGAAAAGGGGCTCTGGAATGAAGGCAGCCAGTGGAAACACCGGTCGCCTTGGAGAGCCACATGCCATCCTGCCTGTTCAGCAGAGTCAGCTGCACAGGACAACCCAGGGTCTGCCAGGCCAAGTGCCAGTGGCACAATAGGTAGAGTCTGCAAGGATGCTCCAGGAAGTCCCTGATGCAAAGAGATGGAGACATGCTTCGTTGGTGTGGCTAGCTTTTAGCTGTCAGAATAAACCAAAACTCTTGTAGGGATCTTCAGAAGATCCCGCCCTTCAAAATGACAATGGCCTGCACCGAGAGAGGGGCCAGCTTCCAGTTTGATGCCGCCCTGAGCACTGAAGGGGATGAGTGGAGGGAAAGAGCCAAGAGGAAGGATGGATTTGAACAAATCCACAGGATTCCTGCCAAGCCATTGAAGCCTAAGTGCAGATGTATCCTTGGCCAAGGAAATGAGTGACTTGAGATGGCAACAAGTCAGATGTGTACAGGCGAGAAACGCAAGGCCTCTATTTAAGGAGGGTTCCGAACAATCAAGAGAGCTTTTGTCACGTGGATCACCGAGGGTTGTGTGTCTGTCTCCAGCCAGGACCGCGGTTACCGTTCTACTCAACGACAGCAGAGATTTTCTCCCCGTTTTGGACCGTTTTTGGTTTGCCCAAAAGGGTGCTTGATGCTTCTTTTTCAGTTCTCTCTCCATCGTCAACTTGATGTTTCAATGGGATGAGGAGAGCAACAGCGGGTTGCAAGGGTCACTGAGCTAAGGACCACACCATCGTGCCCGTCAACAGCGATCCAATGGGGCTGTGGAGAAGAAAAGAAATGGGAATTGAAAAGCAACCTGGCAAGAAGTTGATGCGGAGACTGGCAGGAGATGTCAGCATGTGCTCGCCTGTCCGAGTGGCGCAGGCGAGCAGCACTGAGAATAGAGAAGAAGGGCTGTCATGTCACGGGATTTAAAGCAGCCAAGCCACGTGCCGGATGTACACAGAAGCCTCCCGTGAAAAAAATGGGAAACTAGCAGGTAATGTGCTTCTTGCGGAGAAATGCTGGGACTGAGGTGGCCAAATGATTATAAAATCCGAGGCAAGAAAGAGGGAATGATGGCATGGCCCACGTACCCCATGTTTTCTCCTGAGGCCGTGTACTTGCAGGGGCTAAAGGCCCGCTCTGGCAGATTTGGAAGGCAGTCAAGGCAGCCAGGCGAGAGCAGTGACATCAGCGTGACATCAGCGGCCCACAAACCGCATGGGTGGCAACCTCAGTGAGCAAAGCATTGTGACCTCACATCCCTCACTGCTTATGTTTGGGCACAGACAGAGCTGGGCTCAGACCGGCTCGCGCCTGGACTCCTGGCAAGCGTGCCTGCGAGGACTGGAAGCCCGCGAGGTCCTTGGGAGCTGCTGTGGGCAAGTCTGGGTTGTGATTCCCACGCCTTTGCCTGTTTCCTTAGCCATACGTGGTTGAGGAAGCCAAGCAGTGTGAGCGGTGCTTGCGGCGGCACAGGTGAGCGGTGCAGGAAAGGACTACGGGGTGGCCGTGGGCTGGGCGATGGTGTCTGGGGAGCTGTGAGTGTGTGGTGTCCTTCTTGAGGGGCCTGGGCGCTCCTTTGAGCCGCCCATCTCCCTGGGACAGCAAGTGACCTGTTTTGCCACGTGTCACACCAGCAGGAGGGAGCAGCTGCTGTGCCCAGCTCTGCTGCAAGCCACAAGCATGGCCACGGAGACAGACTGGAACTGCCCCATCTGCCGTGACGGTCCCGGTGAAAAGGCTTCTGTAACACCGTGCGTCCACCAGTTCTGCCTGGGCTGCATTGTGCGCTGGGTCAAGACCAAGCCATTGTGCCCCCTGTGCAGGCAGCCTATCAAGAGCATCGTTTACTCTGTTCGGTCGGAGGAAGACTTTCTGGAGATAGCTCTCCCAAGCTCCTCAGACTCATGGGCTGCTGGTCACCAGGATGAGCAGGGGGCTGCGGAGCGCATGCCCAGCACCTATGTAGCTGGCTTCCCAGCTGAGCTCTGGGCTGGCATTTTCCAGGACTGCTCAGAAATCCTGGAGCCCCTGCTGCCCTGGCTGAACCAGGAGCTTTCGCAGCTGCTCAGGACCCACTGGTGGGAGGTGGCTCTGGCACAGAGTGTGGTCGTAGCCAATTTGTGCTACTATGGGCTGAGGCAGGAGGCCTTGGTCCAGGAGCTGCAAGGCCTGCTGCAGGAGCAGACGGTGGCATTTGTGCGCCGGCTCATTGACACTGCTGCTGACAGGTGCAGTGATGAGATCCTGCGGCGGATGAACCTCCTGAACTCCCATGCTCAGGAGGAAGAGGAGCAGGAGCAGGAGCAGGAGGAAGAGGAGGAGGGTCCCAAAGGCATCACTGCCTCCCTCCAGGGGACTCTCACCCCCATGGTGGCCTCCTCCCACAGCCCTATGGTCTCCAATGTGGAAGCAGACACTGGAACATTGGAAGCCACGCTGCGTGAGGGGCCCAGCCGCTCTCCATCCATGCCCGTCCATGCAGAGCGGGAGCAGCCCCAGGACGAGCCTGGTGAGGCGGCAGCAGCAGCAGCAGCAGCAGCAGCAGCAGCAGCAGCAGGAGAAGGCCCCTCTGCCCAAGGCTGCAGCCGCAGCCGTCGTGCTCCTGGCCGGGACACGGACAGCGTGCCCAAGGAGCGCCGGCGCCCCACAAAGAGGAAGGCCTCTAGACCTCAGGACTCTCCCCAGCCCCCAAAAAGGCCGTCCCGCCAGCGCAAGCCCAAGCCAAGGCCCCTTGATTGTAGGAAGTAGGAGTAGATGTAGGAGTAAAGAATCAATGTTAGGAGTTGGAAATTGTTTTTAGAAGTAGGAAATAAATGGTAGAGTTAGGAAATCAATTGTAGAAGTAGGAAATAAATTGTTGTTTCTGTGACACAGTCTCAGAGTGTGGCTTTCTCGGCCTTCTCGTGTTGCCTTTTCCCTCTGCCCTCAAATGCCAATGTGGGCGGCAACTGGGAGGGGAGGGGATAGGAACATTGTAGCCACAGGGGCCCAGAGGAGCCCTGGCAGGGGCCTGTGCCCAGTGCTACAGGAAGACAAGAAGCAGCCCCCAGGCAGGCCAAGCTTGGGACCCAGCCTGGGAGTCTGGAAAGCTTCCTGCTCTCAACTGCAGGGCAGGACAGGCCATCTTCATGGGGCATGAGCTGCAGGCAGCAAGCGAGCTAAAAGGGACAGAAGGAGCCCTCAGCTGGGGTCACAGTCAGTGCTGCAGAGGAAAGCAAAACTTCTCGGGATCCAGAGCCAATGTGGCCTGAGGGAAAGTTCCTTCTTGACCCCAGGGCTACTGATTGGCCGTGTTGAAAAGGGGCTCTGGAATGAAGGCAGCCAGTGGAAACACCGGTCGCCTTGGAGAACCACATGCCATCCTGCCTGTTCAGCAGAGTCAGCTGCACAGGACAACCCAGGGTCTGCCAGGCCAAGTGCCAGTGGCACAATAGGTAGAGTCTGCAAGGATGCTCCAGGAAGTCCCTGATGCAAAGAGATGGAGACATGCTTCGTTGGTGTGGCTAGCTTTTAGCTGTCAGAATAAACCAAAACTCTTGTAGGGATCTTCAGAAGATCCCGCCCTTCAAAATGACAATGGCCTGCACCGAGAGAGGGGCCAGCTTCCAGTTTGATGCCGCCCTGAGCACTGAAGGGGATGAGTGGAGGGAAAGAGCCAAGAGGAAGGATGGATTTGAACAAATCCACAGGATTCCTGCCAAGCCATTGAAGCCTAAGTGCAGATGTATCCTTGGCCAAGGAAATGAGTGACTTGAGATGGCAACAAGTCAGATGTGTACAGGCGAGAAACGCAAGGCCTCTATTTAAGGAGGGTTCCGAACAATCAAGAGAGCTTTTGTCACGTGGATCACCGAGGGTTGTGTGTCTGTCTCCAGCCAGGACCGCGGTTACCGTTCTACTCAACGACAGCAGAGATTTTCTCCCCGTTTTGGACCGTTTTTGGTTTGCCCAAAAGGGTGCTTGATGCTTCTTTTTCAGTTCTCTCTCCATCGTCAACTTGATGTTTCAATGGGATGAGGAGAGCAACAGCGGGTTGCAAGGGTCACTGAGCTAAGGACCACACCATCGTGCCCGTCAACAGCGATCCAATGGGGCTGTGGAGAAGAAAAGAAATGGGAATTGAAAAGCAACCTGGCAAGAAGTTGATGCGGAGACTGGCAGGAGATGTCAGCATGTGCTCGCCTGTCCGAGTGGCGCAGGCGAGCAGCACTGAGAATAGAGAAGAAGGGCTGTCATGTCACGGGATTTAAAGCAGCCAAGCCACGTGCCGGATGTACACAGAAGCCTCCCGTGAAAAAAATGGGAAACTAGCAGGTAATGTGCTTCTTGCGGAGAAATGCTGGGACTGAGGTGGCCAAATGATTATAAAATCCGAGGCAAGAAAGAGGGAATGATGGCATGGCCCACGTACCCCATGTTTTCTCCTGAGGCCGTGTACTTGCAGGGGCTAAAGGCCCGCTCTGGCAGATTTGGAAGGCAGTCAAGGCAGCCAGGCGAGAGCAGTGACATCAGCGTGACATCAGCGGCCCACAAACCGCATGGGTGGCAACCTCAGTGAGCAAAGCATTGTGACCTCACATCCCTCACTGCTTATGTTTGGGCACAGACAGAGCTGGGCTCAGACCGGCTCGCGCCTGGACTCCTGGCAAGCGTGCCTGCGAGGACTGGAAGCCCGCGAGGTCCTTGGGAGCTGCTGTGGGCAAGTCTGGGTTGTGATTCCCACGCCTTTGCCTGTTTCCTTAGCCATACGTGGTTGAGGAAGCCAAGCAGTGTGAGCGGTGCTTGCGGCGGCACAGGTGAGCGGTGCAGGAAAGGACTACGGGGTGGCCGTGGGCTGGGCGATGGTGTCTGGGGAGCTGTGAGTGTGTGGTGTCCTTCTTGAGGGGCCTGGGCGCTCCTTTGAGCCGCCCATCTCCCTGGGACAGCAAGTGACCTGTTTTGCCACGTGTCACACCAGCAGGAGGGAGCAGCTGCTGTGCCCAGCTCTGCTGCAAGCCACAAGCATGGCCACGGAGACAGACTGGAACTGCCCCATCTGCCGTGACGGTCCCGGTGAAAAGGCTTCTGTAACACCGTGCGTCCACCAGTTCTGCCTGGGCTGCATTGTGCGCTGGGTCAAGACCAAGCCATTGTGCCCCCTGTGCAGGCAGCCTATCAAGAGCATCGTTTACTCTGTTCGGTCGGAGGAAGACTTTCTGGAGATAGCTCTCCCAAGCTCCTCAGACTCATGGGCTGCTGGTCACCAGGATGAGCAGGGGGCTGCGGAGCGCATGCCCAGCACCTATGTAGCTGGCTTCCCAGCTGAGCTCTGGGCTGGCATTTTCCAGGACTGCTCAGAAATCCTGGAGCCCCTGCTGCCCTGGCTGAACCAGGAGCTTTCGCAGCTGCTCAGGACCCACTGGTGGGAGGTGGCTCTGGCACAGAGTGTGGTCGTAGCCAATTTGTGCTACTATGGGCTGAGGCAGGAGGCCTTGGTCCAGGAGCTGCAAGGCCTGCTGCAGGAGCAGACGGTGGCATTTGTGCGCCGGCTCATTGACACTGCTGCTGACAGGTGCAGTGATGAGATCCTGCGGCGGATGAACCTCCTGAACTCCCATGCTCAGGAGGAAGAGGAGCAGGAGCAGGAGCAGGAGGAAGAGGAGGAGGGTCCCAAAGGCATCACTGCCTCCCTCCAGGGGACTCTCACCCCCATGGTGGCCTCCTCCCACAGCCCTATGGTCTCCAATGTGGAAGCAGACACTGGAACATTGGAAGCCACGCTGCGTGAGGGGCCCAGCCGCTCTCCATCCATGCCCGTCCATGCAGAGCGGGAGCAGCCCCAGGACGAGCCTGGTGAGGCGGCAGCAGCAGCAGCAGCAGCAGCAGCAGCAGCAGCAGCAGCAGGAGAAGGCCCCTCTGCCCAAGGCTGCAGCCGCAGCCGTCGTGCTCCTGGCCGGGACACGGACAGCGTGCCCAAGGAGCGCCGGCGCCCCACAAAGAGGAAGGCCTCTAGACCTCAGGACTCTCCCCAGCCCCCAAAAAGGCCGTCCCGCCAGCGCAAGCCCAAGCCAAGGCCCCTTGATTGTAGGAAGTAGGAGTAGATGTAGGAGTAAAGAATCAATGTTAGGAGTTGGAAATTGTTTTTAGAAGTAGGAAATAAATGGTAGAGTTAGGAAATCAATTGTAGAAGTAGGAAATAAATTGTTGTTTCTGTGACACAGTCTCAGAGTGTGGCTTTCTCGGCCTTCTCGTGTTGCCTTTTCCCTCTGCCCTCAAATGCCAATGTGGGCGGCAACTGGGAGGGGAGGGGATAGGAACATTGTAGCCACAGGGGCCCAGAGGAGCCCTGGCAGGGGCCTGTGCCCAGTGCTACAGGAAGACAAGAAGCAGCCCCCAGGCCAAGCTTGGGACCCAGCCTGGGAGTCTGGAAAGCTTCCTGCTCTCAACTGCAGGGCAGGACAGGCCATCTTCATGGGGCATGAGCTGCAGGCAGCAAGCGAGCTAAAAGGGACAGAAGGAGCCCTCAGCTGGGGTCACAGTCAGTGCTGCAGAGGAAAGCAAAACTTCTCGGGATCCAGAGCCAATGTGGCCTGAGGGAAAGTTCCTTCTTGACCCCAGGGCTACTGATTGGCCGTGTTGAAAAGGGGCTCTGGAATGAAGGCAGCCAGTGGAAACACCGGTCGCCTTGGAGAACCACATGCCATCCTGCCTGTTCAGCAGAGTCAGCTGCACAGGACAACCCAGGGTCTGCCCGGCCAAGTGCCAGTGGCACAATAGGTAGAGTCTGCAAGGATGCTCCAGGAAGTCCCTGATGCAAAGAGATGGAGAGATGCTTCGTTGGTGTGGCTAGCTTTTAGCTGTCAGAATAAACCAAAACTCTTGTAGGGATCTTCAGAAGATCCCGCCCTTCAAAATGACAATGGCCTGCACCGAGAGAGGGGCCAGCTTCCAGTTTGATGCCGCCCTGAGCACTGAAGGGGATGAGTGGAGGGAAAGAGCCAAGAGGAAGGATGGATTTGAACAAATCCACAGGATTCCTGCCAAGCCATTGAAGCCTAAGTGCAGATGTATCCTTGGCCAAGGAAATGAGTGACTTGAGATGGCAACAAGTCAGATGTGTACAGGCGAGAAACGCAAGGCCTCTATTTAAGGAGGGTTCCGAACAATCAAGAGAGCTTTTGTCACGTGGATCACCGAGGGTTGTGTGTCTGTCTCCAGCCAGGACCGCGGTTACCGTTCTACTCAACGACAGCAGAGATTTTCTCCCCGTTTTGGACCGTTTTTGGTTTGCCCAAAAGGGTGCTTGATGCTTCTTTTTCAGTTCTCTCTCCATCGTCAACTTGATGTTTCAATGGGATGAGGAGAGCAACAGCGGGTTGCAAGGGTCACTGAGCTAAGGACCACACCATCGTGCCCGTCAACAGCGATCCAATGGGGCTGTGGAGAAGAAAAGAAATGGGAATAGAAAAGCAACCTGGCAAGAAGTTGATGCGGAGACTGGCAGGAGATGTCAGCATGTGCTCGCCTGTCCGAGTGGCGCAGGCGAGCAGCACTGAGAATAGAGAAGAAGGGCTGTCATGTCACGGGATTTAAAGCAGCCAAGCCACGTGCCTGATGTACACAGAAGCCTCCCGTGCCAAAAGTGGGAAACTAGCAGGTAATGTGCTTCTAGAGGAGAAATGCTGGGACTGAGGTGGCCAAATGATTATAAAATCTGAGGCAAGAAAGAGGGAATGATGGCATGGCCCACGTACCCCATGTTTTCTCCTGAGGCCGTGGACTTGCAGGGGCTAAAGGCCCGCTCTGGCAGATTTGGAAGGCAGTCAAGGCAGCCAGGCGAGAGCAGTGACATCAGCGTGACATCAGCGGCCCACAAACCGCATGGGTGGCAACCTCAGTGAGCAAAGCATTGTGACCTCACATCCCTCACTGCTTATGTTTGGGCACAGACAGAGCTGGGCTCAGACCGGCTCGCGCCTGGACTCCTGGCAAGCGTGCCTGCGAGGACTGGAAGCCCGCGAGGTCCTTGGGAGCTGCTGTGGGCAAGTCTGGGTTGTGATTCCCACGCCTTTGCCTGTTTCCTTAGCCATACGTGGTTGAGGAAGCCAAGCAGTGTGAGCGGTGCTTGCGGCGGCACAGGTGAGCGGTGCAGGAAAGGACTACGGGGTGGCCGTGGGCTGGGCGATGGTGTCTGGGGAGCTGTGAGTGTGTGGTGTCCTTCTTGAGGGGCCTGGGCGCTCCTTTGAGCCGCCCATCTCCCTGGGACAGCAAGTGACCTGTTTTGCAGCGTGTCACACCAGCAGGAGGGAGCAGCTGCTGTGCCCAGCTCTGCTGCAAGCCACAAGCATGGCCACGGAGACAGACTGGAACTGCCCCATCTGCCGTGACGGTCCCGGTGAAAAGGCTTCTGTAACACCGTGCGTCCACCAGTTCTGCCTGGGCTGCATTGTGCGCTGGGTCAAGACCAAGCCATTGTGCCCCCTGTGCAGGCAGCCTATCAAGAGCATCGTTTACTCTGTTCGGTCGGAGGAAGACTTTCTGGAGATAGCTCTCCCAAGCTCCTCAGACTCATGGGCTGCTGGTCACCAGGATGAGCAGGGGGCTGCGGAGCGCATGCCCAGCACCTATGTAGCTGGCTTCCCAGCTGAGCTCTGGGCTGGCATTTTCCAGGACTGCTCAGAAATCCTGGAGCCCCTGCTGCCCTGGCTGAACCAGGAGCTTTCGCAGCTGCTCAGGACCCACTGGTGGGAGGTGTCTCTGGCACAGAGTGTGGTCGTAGCCAATTTGTGCTACTATGGGCTGAGGCAGGAGGCCTTGGTCCAGGAGCTGCAAGGCCTGCTGCAGGAGCAGACGGTGGCATTTGTGCGCCGGCTCATTGACACTGCTGCTGACAGGTGCAGTGATGAGATCCTGCGGCGGATGAACCTCCTGAACTCCCATGCTCAGGAGGAAGAGGAGCAGGAGCAGGAGCAGGAGGAAGAGGAGGAGGGTCCCAAAGGCATCACTGCCTCCCTCCAGGGGACTCTCACCCCCATGGTGGCCTCCTCCCACAGCCCTATGGTCTCCAATGTGGAAGCAGACACTGGAACATTGGAAGCCACGCTGCGTGAGGGGCCCAGCCGCTCTCCATCCATGCCCGTCCATGCAGAGCGGGAGCAGCCCCAGGACGAGCCTGGCGAGGCAGCAGCAGCAGCAGCAGCAGCAGCAACAGCAGCAGCAGCAGCAGGAGAAGGCCCCTCTGCCCAAGGCTGCAGCCGCAGCCGTCGTGCTCCTGGCCGGGACACGGACAGCGTGCCCAAGGAGCGCCGGCGCCCCACAAAGAGGAAGGCCTCTAGACCTCAGGACTCTCCCCAGCCCCCAAAAAGGCCGTCCCGCCAGCGCAAGCCCAAGCCAAGGCCCCTTGATTGTAGGAAGTAGGAGTAGATGTAGGAGTAAAGAATCAATGTTAGGAGTTGGAAATTGTTTTTAGAAGTAGGAAATAAATGGTAGAGTTAGGAAATCAATTGTAGAAGTAGGAAATAAATTGTTGTTTCTCTGACACAGTCTCAGAGTGTGGCTTTCTCGGCCTTCTCCTGTTGCCTTTTCCCTCTGCCCTCAAATGCCAATGTGGGCGGCAACTGGGAGGGGAGGGGATAGGAACATTGTAGCCACAGGGGCCCAGAGGAGCCCTGGCAGGGGCCTGTGCCCAGTGCTACAGGAAGACAAGAAGCAGCCCCCAGGCCAAGCTTGGGACCCAGCCTGGGAGTCTGGAAAGCTTCCTGCTCTCAACTGCAGGGCAGGACAGGCCATCTTCATGGGGCATGAGCTGCAGGCAGCAAGCGAGCTAAAAGGGACAGAAGGAGCCCTCAGCTGGGGTCACAGTCAGTGCTGCAGAGGAAAGCAAAACTTCTCGGGATCCAGAGCCAATGTGGCCTGAGGGAAAGTTCCTTCTTGACCCCAGGGCTACTGATTGGCCGTGTTGAAAAGGGGCTCTGGAATGAAGGCAGCCAGTGGAAACACCGGTCGCCTTGGAGAACCACATGCCATCCTGCCTGTTCAGCAGAGTCTGCTGCACAGGACAACCCAGGGTCTGCCAGGCCAAGTGCCAGTGGCACAATAGGTAGAGTCTGCAAGGATGCTCCAGGAAGTCCCTGATGCAAAGAGATGGAGAGATGCTTCGTTGGTGTGGCTAGCTTTTAGCTGTCAGAATAAACCAAAACTCTTGTAGGGATCTTCAGAAGATCCCGCCCTTCAAAATGACAATGGCCTGCACCGAGAGAGGGGCCAGCTTCCAGTTTGATGCCGCCCTGAGCACTGAAGGGGATGAGTGGAGGGAAAGAGCCAAGAGGAAGGATGGATTTGAACAAATCCACAGGATTCCTGCCAAGCCATTGAAGCCTAAGTGCAGATGTATCCTTGGCCAAGGAAATGAGTGACTTGAGATGGCGACAAGTCAGATGTGTACAGGCGAGAAACGCAAGCCCTCTATTTAAGGAGGGTTCCGAACAATCAAGAGAGCTTTTGTCACGTGGATCACCGAGGGTTGTGTGTCTGTCTCCAGCCAGGACCGCAGTTACCGTTCTACTCAACGACAGCAGAGATTTTCTCCCCGTTTTGGACCGTTTTTGGTTTGCCCAAAAGGGTGCTTGATGCTTCTTTTTCAGTTCTCTCTCCATCGTCAACTTGATGTTTCAATGGGATGAGGAGAGCAACAGCGGGTTGCAAGGGTCACTGAGCTAAGGACCACACCATCGTGCCCGTCAACAGCGATCCAATGGGGCTGTGGAGAAGAAAAGAAATGGGAATTGAAAAGCAACCTGGCAAGAAGTTGATGCGGAGACTGGCAGGAGATGTCAGCATGTGCTCGCCTGTCCGAGTGGCGCAGGCGAGCAGCACTGAGAATAGAGAAGAAGGGCTGTCATGTCACGGGATTTAAAGCAGCCAAGCCACGTGCCGGATGTACACAGAAGCCTCCCGTGCCAAAAGTGGGAAACTAGCAGGTAATGTGCTTCTAGAGGAGAAATGCTGGGACTGAGGTGGCCAAATGATTATAAAATCTGAGGCAAGAAAGAGGGAATGATGGCATGGCCCACGTACCCCATGTTTTCTCCTGAGGCCGTGGACTTGCAGGGGCTAAAGGCCCGCTCTGGCAGATTTGGAAGGCAGTCAAGGCAGCCAGGCGAGAGCAGTGACATCAGCGTGACATCAGCGGCCCACAAACCGCATGGGTGGCAACCTCAGTGAGCAAAGCATTGTGACCTCACATCCCTCACTGCTTATGTTTGGGCACAGACAGAGTTGGGCTCAGACCGGCTCGCGCCTGCACTCCTGGCAAGCGTGCCTGCGAGGACTGGAAGCCCGCGAGGTCCTTGGGAGCTGCTGTGGGCAAGTCTGGGTTGTGATTCCCACGCCTTTGCCTGTTTCCTTAGCCATACGTGGTTGAGGAAGCCAAGCAGTGTGAGCGGTGCTTGCGGCGGCACAGGTGAGCGGTGCAGGAAAGGACTACGGGGTGGCCGTGGGCTGGGCGATGGTGTCTGGGGAGCTGTGAGTGTGTGGTGTCCTTCTTGAGGGGCCTGGGCGCTCCTTTGAGCTGCCCATCTCCCTGGGACAGCAAGTGACCTGTTTTGCAGCGTGTCACACCAGCAGGAGGGAGCAGCTGCTGTGCCCAGCTCTGCTGCAAGCCACAAGCATGGCCACGGAGACAGACTGGAACTGCCCCATCTGCCGTGACGGTCCCGGTGAAAAGGCTTCTGTAACACCGTGCGTCCACCAGTTCTGCCTGGGCTGCATTGTGCGCTGGGTCAAGACCAAGCCATTGTGCCCCCTGTGCAGGCAGCCTATCAAGAGCATCGTTTACTCTGTTCGGTCGGAGGAAGACTTTCTGGAGATAGCTCTCCCAAGCTCCTCAGACTCATGGGCTGCTGGTCACCAGGATGAGCAGGGGGCTGCGGAGCGCATGCCCAGCACCTATGTAGCTGGCTTCCCAGCTGAGCTCTGGGCTGGCATTTTCCAGGACTGCTCAGAAATCCTGGAGCCCCTGCTGCCCTGGCTGAACCAGGAGCTTTCGCAGCTGCTCAGGACCCACTGGTGGGAGGTGGCTCTGGCACAGAGTGTGGTCGTAGCCAATTTGTGCTACTATGGGCTGAGGCAGGAGGCCTTGGTCCCGGAGCTGCAAGCCCTCCTGCAGGAGCAGACGGTGGCATTTGTGCGCCGGCTCATTGACACTGCTGCTGACAGGTGCAGTGATGAGATCCTGCGGCGGATGAACCTCCTGAACTCCCATGCTCAGGAGGAAGAGGAGCAGGAGCAGGAGCAGGAGGAAGAGGAGGAGGGTCCCAAAGGCATCACTGCCTCCCTCCAGGGGACTCTCACCCCCATGGTGGCCTCCTCCCACAGCCCTATGGTCTCCAATGTGGAAGCAGACACTGGAACATTGGAAGCCACGCTGCGTGAGGGGCCCAGCCGCTCTCCATCCATGCCCGTCCATGCAGAGCGGGAGCAGCCCCAGGACGAGCCTGGCGAGGCAGCAGCAGCAGCAGCAGCAGCAGCAACAGCAGCAGCAGCAGCAGGAGAAGGCCCCTCTGCCCAAGGCTGCAGCCGCAGCCGTCGTGCTCCTGGCCGGGACACGGACAGCGTGCCCAAGGAGCGCCGGCGCCCCACAAAGAGGAAGGCCTCTAGACCTCAGGACTCTCCCCAGCCCCCAAAAAGGCCGTCCCGCCAGCGCAAGCCCAAGCCAAGGCCCCTTGATTGTAGGAAGTAGGAGTAGATGTAGGAGTAAAGAATCAATGTTAGGAGTTGGAAATTGTTTTTAGAAGTAGGAAATAAATGGTAGAGTTAGGAAATCAATTGTAGAAGTAGGAAATAAATTGTTGTTTCTGTGACACAGTCTCAGAGTGTGGCTTTCTCGGCCTTCTCCTGTTGCCTTTTCCCTCTGCCCTCAAATGCCAATGTGGGCGGCAACTGGGAGGGGAGGGGATAGCAACATTGTAGCCACAGGGGCCCAGAGGAGCCCTGGCAGGGGCCTGTGCCCAGTGCTACAGGAAGACAAGAAGCAGCCCCCAGGCCAAGCTTGGGACCCAGCCTGGGAGTCTGGAAAGCTTCCTGCTCTCAACTGCAGGGCAGGACAGGCCATCTTCATGGGGCATGAGCTGCAGGCAGCAAGCGAGCTAAAAGGGACAGAAGGAGCCCTCAGCTGGGGTCACAGTCAGTGCTGCAGAGGAAAGCAAAACTTCTCGGGATCCAGAGCCAATGTGGCCTGAGGGAAAGTTCCTTCTTGACCCCAGGGCTACTGATTGGCCGTGTTGAAAAGGGGCTCTGGAATGAAGGCAGCCAGTGGAAACACCGGTCGCCTTGGAGAACCACATGCCATCCTGCCTGTTCAGCAGAGTCAGCTGCACAGGACAACCCAGGGTCTGCCAGGCCAAGTGCCAGTGGCACAATAGGTAGAGTCTGCAAGGATGCTCCAGGAAGTCCCTGATGCAAAGAGATGGAGAGATGCTTCGTTGGTGTGGCTAGCTTTTAGCTGTCAGAATAAACCAAAACTCTTGTAGGGATCTTCAGAAGATCCCGCCCTTCAAAATGACAATGGCCTGCACCGAGAGAGGGGCCAGCTTCCAGTTTGATGCCGCCCTGAGCACTGAAGGGGATGAGTGGAGGGAAAGAGCCAAGAGGAAGGATGGATTTGAACAAATCCACAGGATTCCTGCCAAGCCATTGAAGCCTAAGTGCAGATGTATCCTTGGCCAAGGAAATGAGTGACTTGAGATGGCGACAAGTCAGATGTGTACAGGCGAGAAACGCAAGCCCTCTATTTAAGGAGGGTTCCGAACAATCAAGAGAGCTTTTGTCACGTGGATCACCGAGGGTTGTGTGTCTGTCTCCAGCCAGGACCGCAGTTACCGTTCTACTCAACGACAGCAGAGATTTTCTCCCCGTTTTGGACCGTTTTTGGTTTGCCCAAAAGGGTGCTTGATGCTTCTTTTTCAGTTCTCTCTCCATCGTCAACTTGATGTTTCAATGGGATGAGGAGAGCAACAGCGGGTTGCAAGGGTCACTGAGCTAAGGACCACACCATCGTGCCCGTCAACAGCGATCCAATGGGGCTGTGGAGAAGAAAAGAAATGGGAATTGAAAAGCAACCTGGCAAGAAGTTGATGCGGAGACTGGCAGGAGATGTCAGCATGTGCTCGCCTGTCCGAGTGGCGCAGGCGAGCAGCACTGAGAATAGAGAAGAAGGGCTGTCATGTCACGGGATTTAAAGCAGCCAAGCCACGTGCCGGATGTACACAGAAGCCTCCCGTGCCAAAAGTGGGAAACTAGCAGGTAATGTGCTTCTAGAGGAGAAATGCTGGGACTGAGGTGGCCAAATGATTATAAAATCTGAGGCAAGAAAGAGGGAATGATGGCATGGCCCACGTACCCCATGTTTTCTCCTGAGGCCGTGGACTTGCAGGGGCTAAAGGCCCGCTCTGGCAGATTTGGAAGGCAGTCAAGGCAGCCAGGCGAGAGCAGTGACATCAGCGTGACATCAGCGGCCCACAAACCGCATGGGTGGCAACCTCAGTGAGCAAAGCATTGTGACCTCACATCCCTCACTGCTTATGTTTGGGCACAGACAGAGTTGGGCTCAGACCGGCTCGCGCCTGCACTCCTGGCAAGCGTGCCTGCGAGGACTGGAAGCCCGCGAGGTCCTTGGGAGCTGCTGTGGGCAAGTCTGGGTTGTGATTCCCACGCCTTTGCCTGTTTCCTTAGCCATACGTGGTTGAGGAAGCCAAGCAGTGTGAGCGGTGCTTGCGGCGGCACAGGTGAGCGGTGCAGGAAAGGACTACGGGGTGGCCGTGGGCTGGGCGATGGTGTCTGGGGAGCTGTGAGTGTGTGGTGTCCTTCTTGAGGGGCCTGGGCGCTCCTTTGAGCCGCCCATCTCCCTGGGACAGCAAGTGACCTGTTTTGCAGCGTGTCACACCAGCAGGAGGGAGCAGCTGCTGTGCCCAGCTCTGCTGCAAGCCACAAGCATGGCCACGGAGACAGACTGGAACTGCCCCATCTGCCGTGACGGTCCCGGTGAAAAGGCTTCTGTAACACCGTGCGTCCACCAGTTCTGCCTGGGCTGCATTGTGCGCTGGGTCAAGACCAAGCCATTGTGCCCCCTGTGCAGGCAGCCTATCAAGAGCATCGTTTACTCTGTTCGGTCGGAGGAAGACTTTCTGGAGATAGCTCTCCCAAGCTCCTCAGACTCATGGGCTGCTGGTCACCAGGATGAGCAGGGGGCTGCGGAGCGCATGCCCAGCACCTATGTAGCTGGCTTCCCAGCTGAGCTCTGGGCTGGCATTTTCCAGGACTGCTCAGAAATCCTGGAGCCCCTGCTGCCCTGGCTGAACCAGGAGCTTTCGCAGCTGCTCAGGACCCACTGGTGGGAGGTGGCTCTGGCACAGAGTGTGGTCGTAGCCAATTTGTGCTACTATGGGCTGAGGCAGGAGGCCTTGGTCCCGGAGCTGCAAGCCCTCCTGCAGGAGCAGACGGTGGCATTTGTGCGCCGGCTCATTGACACTGCTGCTGACAGGTGCAGTGATGAGATCCTGCGGCGGATGAACCTCCTGAACTCCCATGCTCAGGAGGAAGAGGAGCAGGAGCAGGAGCAGGAGGAAGAGGAGGAGGGTCCCAAAGGCATCACTGCCTCCCTCCAGGGGACTCTCACCCCCATGGTGGCCTCCTCCCACAGCCCTATGGTCTCCAATGTGGAAGCAGACACTGGAACATTGGAAGCCACGCTGCGTGAGGGGCCCAGCCGCTCTCCATCCATGCCCGTCCATGCAGAGCGGGAGCAGCCCCAGGACGAGCCTGGCGAGGCAGCAGCAGCAGCAGCAGCAGCAGCAACAGCAGCAGCAGCAGCAGGAGAAGGCCCCTCTGCCCAAGGCTGCAGCCGCAGCCGTCGTGCTCCTGGCCGGGACACGGACAGCGTGCCCAAGGAGCGCCGGCGCCCCACAAAGAGGAAGGCCTCTAGACCTCAGGACTCTCCCCAGCCCCCAAAAAGGCCGTCCCGCCAGCGCAAGCCCAAGCCAAGGCCCCTTGATTGTAGGAAGTAGGAGTAGATGTAGGAGTAAAGAATCAATGTTAGGAGTTGGAAATTGTTTTTAGAAGTAGGAAATAAATGGTAGAGTTAGGAAATCAATTGTAGAAGTAGGAAATAAATTGTTGTTTCTGTGACACAGTCTCAGAGTGTGGCTTTCTCGGCCTTCTCCTGTTGCCTTTTCCCTCTGCCCTCAAATGCCAATGTGGGCGGCAACTGGGAGGGGAGGGGATAGCAACATTGTAGCCACAGGGGCCCAGAGGAGCCCTGGCAGGGGCCTGTGCCCAGTGCTACAGGAAGACAAGAAGCAGCCCCCAGGCCAAGCTTGGGACCCAGCCTGGGAGTCTGGAAAGCTTCCTGCTCTCAACTGCAGGGCAGGACAGGCCATCTTCATGGGGCATGAGCTGCAGGCAGCAAGCGAGCTAAAAGGGACAGAAGGAGCCCTCAGCTGGGGTCACAGTCAGTGCTGCAGAGGAAAGCAAAACTTCTCGGGATCCAGAGCCAATGTGGCCTGAGGGAAAGTTCCTTCTTGACCCCAGGGCTACTGATTGGCCGTGTTGAAAAGGGGCTCTGGAATGAAGGCAGCCAGTGGAAACACCGGTCGCCTTGGAGAACCACATGCCATCCTGCCTGTTCAGCAGAGTCAGCTGCACAGGACAACCCAGGGTCTGCCCGGCCAAGTGCCAGTGGCACAATAGGTAGAGTCTGCAAGGATGCTCCAGGAAGTCCCTGATGCAAAGAGATGGAGAGATGCTTCGTTGGTGTGGCTAGCTTTTAGCTGTCAGAATAAACCAAAACTCTTGTAGGGATCTTCAGAAGATCCCGCCCTTCAAAATGACAATGGCCTGCACCGAGAGAGGGGCCAGCTTCCAGTTTGATGCCGCCCTGAGCACTGAAGGGGATGAGTGGAGGGAAAGAGCCAAGAGGAAGGATGGATTTGAACAAATCCACAGGATTCCTGCCAAGCCATTGAAGCCTAAGTGCAGATGTATCCTTGGCCAAGGAAATGAGTGACTTGAGATGGCGACAAGTCAGATGTGTACAGGCGAGAAACGCAAGCCCTCTATTTAAGGAGGGTTCCGAACAATCAAGAGAGCTTTTGTCACGTGGATCACCGAGGGTTGTGTGTCTGTCTCCAGCCAGGACCGCGGTTACCGTTCTACTCAACGACAGCAGAGATTTTCTCCCCGTTTTGGACCGTTTTTGGTTTGCCCAAAAGGGTGCTTGATGCTTCTTTTTCAGTTCTCTCTCCATCGTCAACTTGATGTTTCAATGGGATGAGGAGAGCAACAGCGGGTTGCAAGGGTCACTGAGCTAAGGACCACACCATCGTGCCCGTCAACAGCGATCCAATGGGGCTGTGGAGAAGAAAAGAAATGGGAATTGAAAAGCAACCTGGCAAGAAGTTGATGCGGAGACTGGCAGGAGATGTCAGCATGTGCTCGCCTGTCCGAGTGGCGCAGGCGAGCAGCACTGAGAATAGAGAAGAAGGGCTGTCATGTCACGGGATTTAAAGCAGCCAAGCCACGTGCCTGATGTACACAGAAGCCTCCCGTGGCAAAAGTGGGAAACTAGCAGGTAATGTGCTTCTAGAGGAGAAATGCTGGGACTGAGGTGGCCAAATGATTATAAAATCCGAGGCAAGAAAGAGGGAATGATGGCATGGCCCACGTACCCCATGTTTTCTCCTGAGGCCGTGGACTTGCAGGGGCTAAAGGCCCGCTCTGGCAGATTTGGAAGGCAGTCAAGGCAGCCAGGCGAGAGCAGTGACATCAGCGTGACATCAGCGGCCCACAAACCGCATGGGTGGCAACCTCAGTGAGCAAAGCATTGTGACCTCACATCCCTCACTGCTTATGTTTGGGCACAGACAGAGCTGGGCTCAGACCGGCTCGCGCCTGGACTCCTGGCAAGCGTGCCTGCGAGGACTGGAAGCCCGCGAGGTCCTTGGGAGCTGCTGTGGGCAAGTCTGGGTTGTGATTCCCACGCCTTTGCCTGTTTCCTTAGCCATACGTGGTTGAGGAAGCCAAGCAGTGTGAGCGGTGCTTGCGGCGGCACAGGTGAGCGGTGCAGGAAAGGACTACGGGGTGGCCGTGGGCTGGGCGATGGTGTCTGGGGAGCTGTGAGTGTGTGGTGTCCTTCTTGAGGGGCCTGGGCGCTCCTTTGAGCCGCCCATCTCCCTGGGACAGCAAGTGACCTGTTTTGCAGCGTGTCACACCAGCAGGAGGGAGCAGCTGCTGTGCCCAGCTCTGCTGCAAGCCACAAGCATGGCCACGGAGACAGACTGGAACTGCCCCATCTGCCGTGACGGTCCCGGTGAAAAGGCTTCTGTAACACCGTGCGTCCACCAGTTCTGCCTGGGCTGCATTGTGCGCTGGGTCAAGACCAAGCCATTGTGCCCCCTGTGCAGGCAGCCTATCAAGAGCATCGTTTACTCTGTTCGGTCGGAGGAAGACTTTCTGGAGATAGCTCTCCCAAGCTCCTCAGACTCATGGGCTGCTGGTCACCAGGATGAGCAGGGGGCTGCGGAGCGCATGCCCAGCACCTATGTAGCTGGCTTCCCAGCTGAGCTCTGGGCTGGCATTTTCCAGGACTGCTCAGAAATCCTGGAGCCCCTGCTGCCCTGGCTGAACCAGGAGCTTTCGCAGCTGCTCAGGACCCACTGGTGGGAGGTGGCTCTGGCACAGAGTGTGGTCGTAGCCAATTTGTGCTACTATGGGCTGAGGCAGGAGGCCTTGGTCCAGGAGCTGCAAGGCCTGCTGCAGGAGCAGACGGTGGCATTTGTGCGCCGGCTCATTGACACTGCTGCTGACAGGTGCAGTGATGAGATCCTGCGGCGGATGAACCTCCTGAACTCCCATGCTCAGGAGGAAGAGGAGCAGGAGCAGGAGGAGGAGGGTCCCAAAGGCATCACTGCCTCCCTCCAGGGGACTCTCACCCCCATGGTGGCCTCCTCCCACAGCCCTATGGTCTCCAATGTGGAAGCAGACACTGGAACATTGGAAGCCACGCTGCGTGAGGGGCCCAGCCGCTCTCCATCCATGCCTGTCCATGCAGAGCGGGAGCAGCCCCAGGACGAGCCTGGCGAGGCAGCAGCAGCAGCAGCAGCAGCAGCAGCCGCAGCAGCAGCAGCAGCAGCAGGAGAAGGCCCCTCTGCCCAAGGCTGCAGCCGCAGCCGTCGTGCTCCTGGCCGGGACACGGACAGCGTGCCCAAGGAGCGCCGGCGCCCCACAAAGAGGAAGGCCTCTAGACCTCAGGACTCTCCCCAGCCCCCAAAAAGGCCGTCCCGCCAGCGCAAGCCCAAGCCAAGGCCCCTTGATTGTAGGAAGTAGGAGTAGATGTAGGAGTAAAGAATCAATGTTAGGAGTTGGAAATTGTTTTTAGAAGTAGGAAATAAATGGTAGAGTTAGGAAATCAATTGTAGAAGTAGGAAATAAATTGTTGTTTCTCTGACACAGTCTCAGAGTGTGGCTTTCTCGGCCTTCTCCTGTTGCCTTTTCCCTCTGCCCTCAAATGCCAATGTGGGCGGCAACTGGGAGGGGAGGGGATAGCAGCATTGTAGCCACAGGGGCCCAGAGGAGCCCTGGCAGGGGCCTGTGCCCAGTGCTACAGGAAGACAAGAAGCAGCCCCCAGGCAGGCCAAGCTTGGGACCCAGCCTGGGAGTCTGGAAAGCTTCCTGCTCTCAACTGCAGGGCAGGACAGGCCATCTTCATGGGGCATGAGCTGCAGGCAGCAAGCGAGCTAAAAGGGACAGAAGGAGCCCTCAGCTGGGGTCACAGTCAGTGCTGCAGAGGAAAGCAAAACTTCTCGGGATCCAGAGCCAATGTGGCCTGAGGGAAAGTTCCTTCTTGACCCCAGGGCTACTGATTGGCCGTGTTGAAAAGGGGCTCTGGAATGAAGGCAGCCAGTGGAAACACCGGTCGCCTTGGAGAACCACATGCCATCCTGCCTGTTCAGCAGAGTCAGCTGCACAGGACAACCCAGGGTCTGCCCGGCCAAGTGCCAGTGGCACAATAGGTAGAGTCTGCAAGGATGCTCCAGGAAGTCCCTGATGCAAAGAGATGGAGAGATGCTTCGTTGGTGTGGCTAGCTTTTAGCTGTCAGAATAAACCAAAACTCTTGTAGGGATCTTCAGAAGATCCCGCCCTTCAAAATGACAATGGCCTGCACCGAGAGAGGGGCCAGCTTCCAGTTTGATGCCGCCCTGAGCACTGAAGGGGATGAGTGGAGGGAAAGAGCCAAGAGGAAGGATGGATTTGAACAAATCCACAGGATTCCTGCCAAGCCATTGAAGCCTAAGTGCAGATGTATCCTTGGCCAAGGAAATGAGTGACTTGAGATGGCAACAAGTCAGATGTGTACAGGCGAGAAACGCAAGGCCTCTATTTAAGGAGGGTTCCGAACAATCAAGAGAGCTTTTGTCACGTGGATCACCGAGGGTTGTGTGTCTGTCTCCAGCCAGGACCGCGGTTACCGTTCTACTCAACGACAGCAGAGATTTTCTCCCCGTTTTGGACCGTTTTTGGTTTGCCCAAAAGGGTGCTTGATGCTTCTTTTTCAGTTCTCTCTCCATCGTCAACTTGATGTTTCAATGGGATGAGGAGAGCAACAGCGGGTTGCAAGGGTCACTGAGCTAAGGACCACACCATCGTGCCCGTCAACAGCGATCCAATGGGGCTGTGGAGAAGAAAAGAAATGGGAATTGAAAAGCAACCTGGCAAGAAGTTGATGCGGAGACTGGCAGGAGATGTCAGCATGTGCTCGCCTGTCCGAGTGGCGCAGGCGAGCAGCACTGAGAATAGAGAAGAAGGGCTGTCATGTCACGGGATTTAAAGCAGCCAAGCCACGTGCCGGATGTACACAGAAGCCTCCCGTGCCAAAAGTGGGAAACTAGCAGGTAATGTGCTTCTAGAGGAGAAATGCTGGGACTGAGGTGGCCAAATGATTATAAAATCTGAGGCAAGAAAGAGGGAATGATGGCATGGCCCACGTACCCCATATTTTCTCCTGAGGCCGTGGACTTGCAGGGGCTAAAGGCCCGCTCTGGCAGATTTGGAAGGCAGTCAAGGCAGCCAGGCGAGAGCAGTGACATCAGCGTGACATCAGCGGCCCACAAACCGCATGGGTGGCAACCTCAGTGAGCAAAGCATTGTGACCTCACATCCCTCACTGCTTATGTTTGGGCACAGACAGAGCTGGGCTCAGACCGGCTCGCGCCTGCACTCCTGGCAAGCGTGCCTGCGAGGACTGGAAGCCCGCGAGGTCCTTGGGAGCTGCTGTGGGCAAGTCTGGGTTGTGATTCCCACGCCTTTGCCTGTTTCCTTAGCCATACGTGGTTGAGGAAGCCAAGCAGTGTGAGCGGTGCTTGCGGCGGCACAGGTGAGCGGTGCAGGAAAGGACTACGGGGTGGCCGTGGGCTGGGCGATGGTGTCTGGGGAGCTGTGAGTGTGTGGTGTCCTTCTTGAGGGGCCTGGGCGCTCCTTTGAGCCGCCCATCTCCCTGGGACAGCAAGTGACCTGTTTTGCAGCGTGTCACACCAGCAGGAGGGAGCAGCTGCTGTGCCCAGCTCTGCTGCAAGCCACAAGCATGGCCACGGAGACAGACTGGAACTGCCCCATCTGCCGTGACGGTCCCGGTGAAAAGGCTTCTGTAACACCGTGCGTCCACCAGTTCTGCCTGGGCTGCATTGTGCGCTGGGTCAAGACCAAGCCATTGTGCCCCCTGTGCAGGCAGCCTATCAAGAGCATCGTTTACTCTGTTCGGTCGGAGGAAGACTTTCTGGAGATAGCTCTCCCAAGCTCCTCAGACTCATGGGCTGCTGGTCACCAGGATGAGCAGGGGGCTGCGGAGCGCATGCCCAGCACCTATGTAGCTGGCTTCCCAGCTGAGCTCTGGGCTGGCATTTTCCAGGACTGCTCAGAAATCCTGGAGCCCCTGCTGCCCTGGCTGAACCAGGAGCTTTCGCAGCTGCTCAGGACCCACTGGTGGGAGGTGGCTCTGGCACAGAGTGTGGTCGTAGCCAATTTGTGCTACTATGGGCTGAGGCAGGAGGCCTTGGTCCAGGAGCTGCAAGGCCTGCTGCAGGAGCAGACGGTGGCATTTGTGCGCCGGCTCATTGACACTGCTGCTGACAGGTGCAGTGATGAGATCCTGCGGCGGATGAACCTCCTGAACTCCCATGCTCAGGAGGAAGAGGAGCAGGAGCAGGAGCAGGAGGAAGAGGAGGAGGGTCCCAAAGGCATCACTGCCTCCCTCCAGGGGACTCTCACCCCCATGGTGGCCTCCTCCCACAGCCCTATGGTCTCCAATGTGGAAGCAGACACTGGAACATTGGAAGCCACGCTGCGTGAGGGGCCCAGCCGCTCTCCATCCATGCCCGTCCATGCAGAGCGGGAGCAGCCCCAGGACGAGCCTGGCGAGGCAGCAGCAGCAGCAGCAGCAGCAGCAGCCGCAGCAGCAGCAGCAGCAGCAGGAGAAGGCCCCTCTGCCCAAGGCTGCAGCCGCAGCCCTCGTGCTCCTGGCCGGGACACGGACAGCGTGCCCAAGGAGCGCCGGCGCCCCACAAAGAGGAAGGCCTCTAGACCTCAGGACTCTCCCCAGCCCCCAAAAAGGCCGTCCCGCCAGCGCAAGCCCAAGCCAAGGCCCCTTGATTGTAGGAAGTAGGAGTAGATGTAGGAGTAAAGAATCAATGTTAGGAGTTGGAAATTGTTTTTAGAAGTAGGAAATAAATGGTAGAGTTAGCAAATCAATTGTAGAAGTAGGAAATAAATTGTTGTTTCTCTGACACAGTCTCAGAGTATGGCTTTCTCGGCCTTCTCCTGTTGCCTTTTCCCTCTGCCCTCAAATGCCAATGTGGGCGGCAACTGGGAGGGGAGGGGATAGGAACATTGTAGCCACAGGGGCCCAGAGGAGCCCTGGCAGGGGCCTGTGCCCAGTGCTACAGGAAGACAAGAAGCAGCCCCCAGGCAGGCCAAGCTTGGGACCCAGCCTGGGAGTCTGGAAAGCTTCCTGCTCTCAACTGCAGGGCAGGACAGGCCATCTTCATGGGGCATGAGCTGCAGGCAGCAAGCGAGCTAAAAGGGACAGAAGGAGCCCTCAGCTGGGGTCACAGTCAGTGCTGCAGAGGAAAGCAAAACTTCTCGGGATCCAGAGCCAATGTGGCCTGAGGGAAAGTTCCTTCTTGACCCCAGGGCTACTGATTGGCCGTGTTGAAAAGGGGCTCTGGAATGAAGGCAGCCAGTGGAAACACCGGTCGCCTTGGAGAACCACATGCCATCCTGCCTGTTCAGCAGAGTCAGCTGCACAGGACAACCCAGGGTCTGCCAGGCCAAGTGCCAGTGGCACAATAGGTAGAGTCTGCAAGGATGCTCCAGGAAGTCCCTGATGCAAAGAGATGGAGACATGCTTCGTTGGTGTGGCTAGCTTTTAGCTGTCAGAATAAACCAAAACTCTTGTAGGGATCTTCAGAAGATCCCGCCCTTCAAAATGACAATGGCCTGCACCGAGAGAGGGGCCAGCTTCCAGTTTGATGCCGCCCTGAGCACTGAAGGGAATGAGTGGAGGGAAAGAGCCAAGAGGAAGGATGGATTTGAACAAATCCACAGGATTCCTGCCAAGCCATTGAAGCCTAAGTGCAGATGTATCCTTGGCCAAGGAAATGAGTGACTTGAGATGGCAACAAGTCAGATGTGTACAGGCGAGAAACGCAAGGACTCTATTTAAGGAGGGTTCCGAACAATCAAGAGAGCTTTTGTCACGTGGATCACCGAGGGTTGTGTGTCTGTCTCCAGCCAGGACCGCGGTTACCGTTCTACTCAACGACAGCAGAGATTTTCTCCCCGTTTTGGACCGTTTTTGGTTTGCCCAAAAGGGTGCTTGATGCTTCTTTTTCAGTTCTCTCTCCATCGTCAACTTGATGTTTCAATGGGATGAGGAGAGCAACAGCGGGTTGCAAGGGTCACTGAGCTAAGGACCACACCATCGTGCCCGTCAACAGCGATCCAATGGGGCTGTGGAGAAGAAAAGAAATGGGAATTGAAAAGCAACCTGGCAAGAAGTTGATGCGGAGACTGGCAGGAGATGTCAGCATGTGCTCGCCTGTCCGAGTGGCGCAGGCGAGCAGCACTGAGAATAGAGAAGAAGGGCTGTCATGTCACGGGATTTAAAGCAGCCAAGCCACGTGCCGGATGTACACAGAAGCCTCCCGTGCCAAAAGTGGGAAACTAGCAGGTAATGTGCTTCTAGAGGAGAAATGCTGGGACTGAGGTGGCCAAATGATTATAAAATCTGAGGCAAGAAAGAGGGAATGATGGCATGGCCCACGTACCCCATGTTTTCTCTTGAGGCCGTGGACTTGCAGGGGCTAAAGGCCCGCTCTGGCAGATTTGGAAGGCAGTCAAGGCAGCCAGGCGAGAGCAGTGACATCAGCGTGACATCAGCGGCCCACAACCCGCATGGGTGGCAACCTCAGTGAGCAAAGCATTGTGACCTCACATCCCTCACTGCTTATGTTTGGGCACAGACAGAGCTGGGCTCAGACCGGCTCGCGCCTGGACTCCTGGCAAGCGTGCCTGCGAGGACTGGAAGCCCGCGAGGTCCTTGGGAGCTGCTGTGGGCAAGTCTGGGTTGTGATTCCCACGCCTTTGCCTGTTTCCTTAGCCATACGTGGTTGAGGAAGCCAAGCAGTGTGAGCGGTGCTTGCGGCGGCACAGGTGAGCGGTGCAGGAAAGGACTACGGGGTGGCCGTGGGCTGGGCGATGGTGTCTGGGGAGCTGTGAGTGTGTGGTGTCCTTCTTGAGGGGCCTGGGCGCTCCTTTGAGCCGCCCATCTCCCTGGGACAGCAAGTGACCTGTTTTGCAGCGTGTCACACCAGCAGGAGGGAGCAGCTGCTGTGCCCAGCTCTGCTGCAAGCCACAAGCATGGCCACGGAGACAGACTGGAACTGCCCCATCTGCCGTGACGGTCCCGGTGAAAAGGCTTCTGTAACACCGTGCGTCCACCAGTTCTGCCTGGGCTGCATTGTGCGCTGGGTCAAGACCAAGCCATTGTGCCCCCTGTGCAGGCAGCCTATCAAGAGCATCGTTTACTCTGTTCGGTCGGAGGAAGACTTTCTGGAGATAGCTCTCCCAAGCTCCTCAGACTCATGGGCTGCTGGTCACCAGGATGAGCAGGGGGCTGCGGAGCGCATGCCCAGCACCTATGTAGCTGGCTTCCCAGCTGAGCTCTGGGCTGGCATTTTCCAGGACTGCTCAGAAATCCTGGAGCCCCTGCTGCCCTGGCTGAACCAGGAGCTTTCGCAGCTGCTCAGGACCCACTGGTGGGAGGTGGCTCTGGCACAGAGTGTGGTCGTAGCCAATTTGTGCTACTATGGGCTGAGGCAGGAGGCCTTGGTCCAGGAGCTGCAAGGCCTGCTGCAGGAGCAGACGGTGGCATTTGTGCGCCGGCTCATTGACACTGCTGCTGACAGGTGCAGTGATGAGATCCTGCGGCGGATGAACCTCCTGAACTCCCATGCTCAGGAGGAAGAGGAGCAGGAGCAGGAGGAAGAGGAGGAGGGTCCCAAAGGCATCACTGCCTCCCTCCAGGGGACTCTCACCCCCATGGTGGCCTCCTCCCACAGCCCTATGGTCTCCAATGTGGAAGCAGACACTGGAACATTGGAAGCCACGCTGCGTGAGGGGCCCAGCCGCTCTCCATCCATGCCCGTCCATGCAGAGCGGGAGCAGCCCCAGGACGAGCCTGGCGAGGCGGCAGCAGCAGCAGCAGCAGCAGCAGCAGCAGCAGCAGGAGAAGGCCCCTCTGCCCAAGGCTGCAGCCGCAGCCCTCGTGCTCCTGGCCGGGACACGGACAGCGTGCCCAAGGAGCGCCGGCGCCCCACAAAGAGGAAGGCCTCTAGACCTCAGGACTCTCCCCAGCCCCCAAAAAGGCCGTCCCGCCAGCGCTAGCCCAAGCCAAGGCCCCTTGATTGTAGGAAGTAGGAGTAGATGTAGGAGTAAAGAATCAATGTTAGGAGTTGGAAATTGTTTTTAGAAGTAGGAAATAAATGGTAGAGTTAGGAAATCAATTGTAGAAGTAGGAAATAAATTGTTGTTTCTGTGACACAGTCTCAGAGTGTGGCTTTCTCGGCCTTCTCCTGTTGCCTTTTCCCTCTGCCCTCAAATGCCAATGTGGGCGGCAACTGGGAGGGGAGGGGATAGGAACATTGTAGCCACAGGGGCCCAGAGGAGCCCTGGCAGGGGCCTGTGCCCAGTGCTACAGGAAGACAAGAAGCAGCCCCCAGGCAGGCCAAGCTTGGGACCCAGCCTGGGAGTCTGGAAAGCTTCCTGCTCTCAACTGCAGGGCAGGACAGGCCATCTTCATGGGGCATG